>NW_027662229.1:0-57500 GCF_963422515.1 Blennius ocellaris
ACCAGGACCAGATCCAGAGACCAGGACCAGATCGAGAGAACAGGACCAGATCGAGAGAACAGGACCAGGACCAGATCTACAGACCAGGACCAGATCCAGAGCCCAGGACCAGAGCCCCCCCCCCCCCCCAGTAATGGACCGGGGGGTCCTGCTGGAGGCCGTGTCGGCCCTGACGGGCTGCCGGGTGGAGTCCACCTCGGGCCGGTCCCAGCTCAGTCCTCAGGACCTGGTCAACATCGTGGCTCTGCGGGAGTTCTACAAGCAGGAGGGCTTCCGGGAGCTGGACTACCCCAGTGTCGGGAACCATGTCCCTGCAGGACCCGGACCAGGGAGACCAGGACCTGTACGGCCTGGCCCCCGGCCCTGACCGCCGGTCCCGGTCCCGGTCCCCGGTCCCGGTCCCGCGCCGCCGGAACGGAACCCGCGTGACGCTGAACCCGGAGGACTTCTTCCACCCGCAGTACGACTACGACTTCAGCCGGGTCCAGGTGAGTCCAGACCGGGACCGGGGGACCGGGACCGGGACCGGACCGGGACCGGGACGTTACGTTCACCCGAGTCAGAGTAGCGTTACTTCTACTCGAGTACAGTGCAGACGAAAGCCATTACTTCAGTCAGTGGCTGTGTTGACCAATCAGATGAAGGCTGAGGCTCCACGTCACTCCTTCCTCTGATCACTTCAACTGATCCTCACTGGGTGAGAGGGGTGAACTCTGGGTGAGAGGGTGAACTCTGGGTGAGAGGGGTGACTGTGACTCTGGTGAGAGGGTGAACTCTGGGTGAGAGGGTGACTGTGACTCTGGGTGAGAGGGTGAGTGACTGTGACTCTGGGTGAGAGGGTGACTCTGGGTGAGAGGGTGAGTGACTGTGACTCTGGGTGAGAGGGTGACTGTGACTCTGGTGAGAGGGTGAACTCTGGGTGAGAGGGTGACTGTGACTCTGGTGAGAGGGTGAACTCTGGGTGAGAGGGTGACTGTGACTCTGGGTGAGAGGGTGAGTGACTGTGACTCTGGGTGAGAGGGTGACTCTGGGTGAGAGGGTGAGTGACTGTGACTCTGGGTGAGAGGGTGACTGTGACTCTGGTGAGAGGGTGAACTCTGGGTGAGAGGGTGACTGTGACTCTGGTGAGAGGGTGAACTCTGGGTGAGAGGGTGACTGTGACTCTGGGTGAGAGGGTGAGTGACTGTGACTCTGGGTGAGAGGGTGACTCTGGGTGAGAGGGTGAGTGACTGTGACTCTGGGTGAGAGGGTGACTCTGGGTGAGAGGGTGACTGTGACTCTGGGTGAGAGGGTGAGTGACTGTGACTCTGGGTGAGAGGGTGACTCTGGGTGAGAGGGTGAGTGACTGTGACTCTGGGTGAGAGGGTGACTCTGGGTGAGAGGGTGAGTGACTGTGACTCTGGGTGAAAGGGTGACTCTGGGTGAGACGGTGACTGTAACTCTGGGTGAGACGGTGACTCTGGGTGAGAGGGTGAGTTACTGTGACTCTGGTGAGAGGGTGAACTCTGGGTGAGAGGGTGACTGACTCTAGGTGAGAGGGTGAACTCTGGGTGAGAGGGTGACTGTGACTCTGGGTGAGAGGGTGAGTGACTGTGACTCTGGGTGAGAGGGTGACTCTGGGTGAGAGGGTGAGTGACTGTGACTCTGGGTGAGAGGGTGACTCTGGGTGAGAGGGTGAGTGACTGTGACTCTGGGTGAAAGGGTGACTCTGGGTGAGACGGTGACTGTAACTCTGGGTGAGACGGTGACTCTGGGTGAGAGGGTGAGTTACTGTGACTCTGGGTGAGAGGGTGACTCTGGGTGAGACGGTGACTGTGACTCTGGGTGAGAGGGTGACTCTGGGTGAGAGGGTGAACTCTGGGTGAGAGGGTGACTGTGACTCTAGGTGAGAGGGTGAACTCTGGGTGAGAGACTGTGACTCTGGGTGAGAAGGTGACTCTGGGTGAGAGGGTGACTCTGGGTGAGAGGGTGACTGTGACTCTGGGTGAGAGGGTGACTGTGACTCTGGGTGAGAGGGTGAACTCTGGATGAGAGGGTGACTGTGACTCTGGGTGAGAGGGTGAACTCTGGGTGAGAGACTGTGGCTCTGGGTGAGAGGGTGAACTCTGGGTGAGAGGGTGACTCTGGGTGAGAGGGTGACTGTGACTCTGGGTGAGAGGGTGAACTCTGGGTGAGACGGTGACTGTGACTCTGGGTGAGAGGGTGACTCTGGGTGAGAAGGTGACTCTGGGTGAGAGGGTGAGTGACTATGACTCTGGGTGAGAGGGTGAACTCTGGGTGAGAGGGTGACTCTGGGTGAGAGGGTGACTGTGACTCTGGGTGAGAGGGTGAACTCTGGGTGAGAGGGTGACTCAGGTTGAGAGGGTGAGTGACTGTGACTCTGGGTGAGAGGGTGACTGGGTGAGAGGGTGAGTGACTGTGACTCTGGGTGAGAGGGTGACTCTGGGTGAGACGGTGACTGACTCTGGGTGAGAGGGTGAACTCTGGGTGAGAGGGTGACTGTGACTGGGTGAGAGGGTGAACTCTGGGTGAGAGGGTGAGTGACTGTGACTCTGGGTGAGAGGGTGACTCTGGGTGAGAGGGTGAGTGACTGTGACTCTGGGTGAGAGGGTGACTGTGACTCTGGTGAGAGGGTGAACTCTGGGTGAGAGGGTGACTGACTCTAGGTGAGAGGGTGAACTCTGGGTGAGAGGGTGACTGTGACTCTGGGTGAGAGGGTGAGTGACTGTGACTCTGGGTGAGAGGGTGACTCTGGGTGAGAGGGTGAGTGACTGTGACTCTGGGTGAGAGGGTGACTCTGGGTGAGAGGGTGAGTGACTGTGACTCTGGGTGAAAGGGTGACTCTGGGTGAGACGGTGACTGTAACTCTGGGTGAGACGGTGACTCTGGGTGAGAGGGTGAGTTACTGTGACTCTGGTGAGAGGGTGAACTCTGGGTGAGAGGGTGACTGACTCTAGGTGAGAGGGTGAACTCTGGCTGAGAGGGTGACTGTGACTCTGGGTGAGAGGGTGAGTGACTGTGACTCTGGGTGAGAGGGTGACTCTGGGTGAGAGGGTGAGTGACTGTGACTCTGGGTGAGAGGGTGACTCTGGGTGAGAGGGTGAGTGACTGTGACTCTGGGTGAAAGGGTGACTCTGGGTGAGACGGTGACTAACTCTGGGTGAGACGGTGACTCTGGGTGAGAGGGTGAGTTACTGTGACTCTGGGTGAGAGGGTGACTCTGGGTGAGACGGTGACTGTGACTCTGGGTGAGAGGGTGACTCTGGGTGAGAGGGTGAACTCTGGGTGAGAGGGTGACTGTGACTCTAGGTGAGAGGGTGAACTCTGGGTGAGAGACTGTGACTCTGGGTGAGAAGGTGACTGTGACTCTGGGTGAGAGGGTGACTGTGACTCTGGGTGAGAGGGTGAACTCTGGGTGAGAGGGTGACTGTGACTCTGGGTGAGAGGGTGAACTCTGGGTGAGAGACTGTGGCTCTGGGTGAGAGGGTGAACTCTGGGTGAGAGGGTGACTCTGGGTGAGAGGGTGACTGTGACTCTGGGTGAGAGGGTGAACTCTGGGTGAGACGGTGACTGTGACTCTGGGTGAGAGGGTGACTCTGGGTGAGAAGGTGACTCTGGGTGAGAGGGTGAGTGACTATGACTCTGGGTGAGAGGGTGAACTCTGGGTGAGAGGGTGACTGTGACTCTGGGTGAGAGGGTGAACTCTGGGTGAGAGGGTGACTCAGGTTGAGAGGGTGAGTGACTGTGACTCTGGGTGAGAGGGTGACTGGGTGAGAGGGTGAGTGACTGTGACTCTGGGTGAGAGGGTGACTCTGGGTGAGACGGTGACTGACTCTGGGTGAGAGGGTGAACTCTGGGTGAGAGGGTGACTGTGACTGGGTGAGAGGGTGAACTCTGGGTGAGAGGGTGAGTGACTGTGACTCTGGGTGAGAGGGTGACTCTGGGTGAGAGGGTGAGTGACTGTGACTCTGGGTGAGAGGGTGACTGTGACTCTGGGTGAGAGGGTGACTGTGACTGGGTGAGAGGGTGAACTCTGGGTGAGAGGGTGAGTGACTGTGACTCTGGGTGAGAGGGTGACTCTGGGTGAGAGGGTGAGTGACTGTGACTCTGGGTGAGAGGGTGACTGTGACTCTGGGTGAGAGGGTGACTCTGGGTGAGAGGGTGACTGTGACTCTGGGTGAGAGGGTGATGGTGTGGTCAGTGAATCAGTAATTTCTGAACTGAGGCCAAAATGCTTATGTTTTGTGCATGTGTGTGTGTGCGTGTGTGTGTGTGTGTGTGTGTGTGTGTGTGTGTGTGTGTGTGTGTGTGTGTGTGTGTGTGTGTGTGTGTGTGTGTGTGTGTGTGTGTGCAGGATGGAGACAAGCGGTTCCTGCGGGGTAAGGAGCCATACGTCCGTCCCTGCGGGTGGAACCGCGCAGCCCCTGCGCGTGGCGCAGCGCTACGAGGGGGGGGGACGGCTGGCTGGGGACGGGGGAGGGGTCGTGGCCCGTGTCGTACCAGGGCCACGGTATGGACGGCTCTCTGGGCATCATACTGGTGCGCGGCGCGGCGCAGCAGGACGAGCCGCGCTACCTGGACGCCGCCGCCGCCGCGCTGACGGAGCCGCACACGCAGGGCCGCGGGGTGTACTCCACCCCCGACCCCACCACGGCCCAGAACCACTGCAAGACCTTCAGGTCCCAGCTGGACGGCAAGACCTACCAGGTCCTGCTGCAGAACCGCATCAACCCCGAGGCCAGGACCAGGTGCCAGCGCCAGGACCTGTGGCTGGTCTACATACACCAAGACCTGAACCCCCTCCAGACCAGGGCCACCGTGGAGCAGGCCATCAGGCCCTACGGCCTGCTGCTCAGGCAGCTGTGACTGGGGGGTCCGGGGGGAGGGGGGGGGGAGAATAGGGTGGTGTGGAGGATGATAGGGTGGAGACTAGTGGGGAGGGTTAGGTAGTAGAGACTAGTGAGGGGGTTAGGGGGTTAGGTCGTGGAGACTAGTGGGGGGGTTAGGGGGGTTAGGTAGTGGAGACTAGTGGGGGGGTTAGGTAGTAGAGACTAGTGAGGGGGTTAGGGGGGTTAGGTAGTGGAGACTAGTGGGGGGGTTAGGGAGGTTAGGTAGTGGAGACTAGTGGGGGGTTAGGTAGTAGAGACTAGTGGGGGGGTTAGGGGGGTTAGGTAGTAGAGACTAGTGAGGGGGGTTAGGGGGGTTAGGTAGGGGAGACTAGTGGGGGGGTTAGGTAGTGGAGACTAGTGGGGGGGCCAGGTAGTAGAGACTAGTGAGGGGGTTAGGGGGGTTAGGTAGTGGAGACTAGTGGGGGGGTTAGGTAGTGGAGACTAGTGGGGGGGTTAGGGGGGTTAGGTAGTGGAGACTAGTGGGGGGGTTAGGTAGTAGAGACTAGTGAGGGGGTTAGGGGGGTTAGGTAGTGGAGACTAGTGGGGGGGTTAGGGGGGTTAGGTAGTGGAGACTAGTGAGGGGGTTAGGGGGGTTAGGTAGTGGAGACTAGTGGGGGGGTTAGGGGGGTTAGGTAGTGGAGACTAGTGGGGGGGTTAGGTAGTAGAGACTAGTGGGGGGGATAGGGGGGTTAGGTAGTGGAGACTAGTGGGGGGGTTAGGTAGTAGAGGCTAGTGGGGGGGTTAGGTAGTGGAGACTAGTGGGGGGGTTAGGGGTTGGGTAGTAGAGACTAGTGGGGGGGTTAGGTAGTGGAGACTAGTGGGGGGGTTAGGGGTTGGGTAGTAGAGACTAGTGGGGGGGTTAGGTAGTGGAGACTAGTGGGGGGGTTAGGGGTTAGGTAGTAGAGACTAGTGGGAGGGTTAGGGGTTAGGTAGTAGAGACTAGTGGGGGGGTTAGGGGGGTTAGGTAGTGGAGACTAGTGGGGGGGTTAGGGGGGTTAGGTAGTGGAGACTAGTGGGGGGGGTTAGGTAGTAGAGACTAGTGGGGGGGATAGGGGGGTTAGGTAGTGGAGACTAGTGGGGGGGTTAGGTAGTAGAGACTAGTGGGGGGGTTAGGGGTTGGATAGTAGAGACTAGTGGGGGGGTTAGGTAGTGGAGACTAGTGGGGGGGTTAGGGGTTGGGTAGTAGAGACTAGTGGGGGGGTTAGGTAGTGGAGACTAGTGGGGGGGTTAGGGGTTAGGTAGTAGAGACTAGTGGGGGGGTTAGGTAGTGGAGACTAGTGGGGGGGATTGTATAAAGGAGGATGGGGGGTCGTGGGGTGGGACTGAGTGGGGGTAGGTTGAATGGGGAGTTCAGGCAGGCCCGGGGGGGGCTTCAGATTGAGTTTGAAGAAAAATGTTGGTTAAACACTAAAATGTGAGTTAATGGAAAAAGTTTAGAGAAAAATGTATCTTTTGGGCTGTTTTATATCAGCATTATGGAGACGAGTCATTTTATTAGCTTCTTGCTTTGCTCCATGAAACACACACACACACACACACACACACACACACACACACACACACACACACACACACACACACACACACAGGAAGAGTCGCCCCCTGCTGGCTGATCCCGGGTCATTTCGTCAAGTTTCTGTCTCTTGAACAATCAATTTAAAGTCTATTTCAGTTGAAGACTGTGTGCTGAGTTGATGTATCTGGACTTGTGTCACGCGTTGTGGTCAAACTGCTCCCCCTGTGGCACCAGGAAGAGCTGCAGTCTGTGGTCAAACTGCTCCCCCTGTGGCACCAGGAAGAACTGCAGTCTGTGGTCAAACTGCTCCCCCTGTGGTACCAGGAAGAACTGCAGTCTGTGGTCAAACTGCTCCCCCTGTGGCACCAGGAAGAACTGCAGTCTGTGGTCAAACTGCTCCCCCTGTGGCACCAGGAAGAACTGCAGTCTGTGGTCAAACTGCTCCCCCTGTGGTACCAGGAAGAACTGCAGTCTGTGGTCAAACTGCTCCCCCTGTGGCACCAGGAAGAACTGCAGTCTGTGTGATCAAGATTAAAACTTTACCTTTCTGCTGCCTGACGTTCTGTTTCTTTCAAGTTCTGACAACGAATCCACCAAACGCCAAATCACTGTTTCTGACCTATGTGGTTGTTGACCGGCAAGGTTCCCCTCAAAACCTCCATACTGGCAAGGTTCCCCTCAAAACCTCCATACCGGCAAGGTTCCCCTCAAAACCTCCATACCGGCAAGGTTCCCCTCAAAACCTTCATACTGGCAAGGTTCCCCTCAAAACCTCCATACCGGCAAGGTTCCCCTCAAAACCTCCATACCGGCAAGGTTCCCCTCAAAACCTCCATACTGGCAAGGTTCCCCTCAAAACCTCCATACCGGCAAGGTTCCCCTCAAAACCTCCATACTGGCAAGGTTCCCCTCAAAACCTCCATACTGGCAAGGTTCCCCACAAGGTTCCCCTCAAAACCTCCATACTGGCAAGGTTCCCCACTGGTTCACACTCAGAGGAACATGAGAGCTTCTCTTTCTGCCCTCCAGGGGGCAGAAGAGGCTTGTGGGTAGAAATCAGAGGAAAGTAATCCTACTCAGAGTAAAAGTACAAAGTACAGGAGATAGTGACACACACACACACCTGAGCACAGGTAGACTCCGCCCACACACACCAGGCATCCCAACACGATCCCGGCTGGAAGCACACACACACCCACTGTCCAACATGGCCGCCTCGCCGCCTCAGAGCGTCCTTCAGATCCTGCACACACACACACACACACAGCAGATGATTAGAGGCTCCGCCCACCTTCAACACCTCACACAGGTAACCAATCTTTAATGAGGTGTCAGAGGTCGTCAGTCGGGCTCTGTCAGGGTCAGAGGTCGTCAGTCGGGGTCAGAGGTCGTCAGTTGGGCTCTGTCAAGGTCAGAGGTCGTCGGTCAGGGTCAGAGGTTGTCAGTCAGGCTCTGTCGGGTTCAGAGGTCGCCAGTCGGGGTCAGAGGTCGTCAGTCAGGCTCTGTCGGGTTCAGAGGTCATCAGTCGGGGTCAGAGGTCGTCAGTCGGGCTCTGTCGGAGTCAGAGGTCATCAGTCGGGGTCAGAGGTCGTCAGTCGGGCTCTGTCGGAGTCAGAGATCATCAGTCGGGGTCAGAGGTCGTCAGTCGGGCTCTGTCGGGGTCAGAGGTCGTCAGTCGGGTCAGGAGGTCGTCAGTCGGGCTCTGTCGGGGTCAGAGGTCGTCAGTCGGGGTCAGAGGTCGTCAGTCGGGCTCTGTCGGGGTCAGTGTGACTCACCCTGCACGGCGAGCTTCACCTCATTGTGCTCACAGGAGTTGTCGGTGCAGCGCCCGATGCAGGAGTACAGGCCGCCGTCCTCCTCTTGGACCTCCTGGATGTGCAGCCTCAGCCCTCCGGCCCTCACCTGACCCGTGAAGCTGACCCGGCGGTCGGCGTGGAGGACGTTTACCGTGTCCTCCTGCCCCGCCAGCTTGCTCTGGCGCACCGTCAGCAGCGGTAGCAGCTGGTTGGAGCGCAGCCGCAACCACATCACCTCCTGACTGGAGGTCACGTTACAGTGCAGAGACACGTTGTGACCCGGACGGGCGAGCAGAGTCACCTGACAGCCTGCAGCACCTGGGGGGGGGGGGGGGGGGGGGGGGGGGGGGGCACCTCGTTGATCAGCATCAACTGAACAGGTAAAGCTGATCTAAAAGACTACAAACATGGACAAAATATGAGACTAAAGGACTACAAACATGGACAAAATATGAGACTAAAGGACTACAAACATGGAGATAACATGTGACTACAGGACTACAAACATGGACATAACATGTGACTAAAGGACTCCAAACATGGAGGATAACATGTGACTACAGGACTACAAACATGGAGATAACATGTGACTAAAGGACTACAAACATGGACATAACATGTGACTAAAGGACTCCAAACATGGAGGATAACATGTGACTACAGGACTACAAACATGGAGGATAACATGTGACTAAAGGACTCCAAACATGGACATAACATGTGACTAAAGGACTCCAAACATGGACACAACATGTGACTAAAGGACTCCAAACATGGAGATAACATGTGACTACAGGACTCCAAACATGGAGATAACATGTGACTACAGGACTACAAACATGGAGATAACATGTGACTACAGGACTACAAACATGGACATAACATGTGACTAAAGGACTCCAAACATGGAGATAACATGTGACTAAAGGACTACAAACATGGACATAACATGTGACTAAAGGACTCCAAACATGGAGGATAACATGTGACTACAGGACTACAAACATGGAGGATAACATGTGACTAAAGGACTCCAAACATGGACATAACATGTGACTAAAGGACTCCAAACATGGACACAACATGTGACTAAAGGACTCCAAACATGGAGATAACATGTGACTACAGGACTACAAACATGGAGGATAACATGTGACTAAAGGACTACAAACATGGACATAACATGTGACTAAAGGACTCCAAACATGGAGATAACATGTGACTACAGGACTCCAAACATGGAGGATAACATGTGACTACAGGACTCCAAACATGGACATAACATGTGACTAAAGGACTCCAAACATGGAGGATAACATGTGACTAAAGGACTCCAAACATGGACACAACATGTGACTACAGGACTCCAAACATGGAGATAACATGTGACTACAGGACTCCAAACATGGACACAACATGTGACTAAAGGACTCCAAACATGGAGATAACATGTGACTACAGGACTACAAACATGGAGGATAACATGTGACTAAAGGACTACAAACATGGACATAACATGTGACTAAAGGACTCCAAACATGGACATAACATGTGACTAAAGGACTACAAACATGGACATAACATGTGACTAAAGGACTCCAAACATGGAGATAACATGTGACTGCAGGACTACAAACATGGACATAACATGTGACTAAAGGACTACAAACATGGACATAACATGTGACTAAAGGACTCCAAACATGGACATAACATGTGACTAAAGGACTACAAACATGGAGATAACATGTGACTAAAGGACTACAAACATGGAGATAACATGTGACTAAAGGACTACAAACATGGACATAACATGTGACTAAAGGACTACAAACATGGACATAACATGTGACTAAAGGACTACAAACATGGACATAACATGTGACTAAAGGACTACAAACATGGAGATAACATGTGACTAAAGGACTACAAACATGGAGATAACATGTGACTAAAGGACCACAAACATGGAGATAACATGTGACTAAAGGACTCCAAACATGGAGATAACATGTCACTAAAGGACTACAAACATGGAGGATAACATGTGACTAAAGCACTACAAATGTGGAGGATAACATGAAACTAAAGGACTACAAACATGGACATAACATGTGACTAAAGGACTACAAACATGGAGGATAACATAAAACTAAAGGACTACAAACATGGAGGTAACATGAAACTAAAGGACTACAAACATAAAGGATAACATGAAACTAAAGGACTACAAACATGGAGGATAACATGTGACTAAAGGACTCCAAACATGGAGATAACATGTCACTAAAGGACTACAAACATGGAGGATAACATGTGACTAAAGCACTACAAATGTGGAGGATAACATGAAACTAAAGGACTACAAACATGGAGGGTAACATGTGACTAAAGCACTACAAATGTGGAGGATAACATGAAACTAAAGGACTACAAACATGGAGGATAACATGTGACTAAAGCACTACAAATGTGGAGGATAACATGAAACTAAAGGACTACAAACATGGAGGATAACATGTGACTAAAGGACTACAAACATGGAGGTAACATGAAACTAAAGGACTACAAACATAAAGGATAACATGAAACTAAAGGACTACAAACATAAAGGATAACATGTCACTAAAGGACTACAAACATGGAGGATAACATGTGACTAAAGGACTACAAACATGAAGGCTACATGTAACTAAAGGACTACAAACATGGAGGCAACATGTAACTAAAGGACTACAAAAACGGAGGATACGTGTAACTAAAGGACTACAAACATGGAGGATAACATGGCTAATCAAGTACTCACAGAGGAGGGAGAGCGTCCATGTCAGCTGCAGCATCACAGAGCCGTGAGCTCAGTCACTGGTGGTCTTCAGGGGAGATGAACTGACTGTAGACTGATCAGTTCACTGAGGGTTTCACAGTGTTCTCTGACAGGAAGTGTGTGTGTGTGTGTGTGTGTGTGTGTGGGTGTGTGTGTGTGTGTGTGTGTGTGTGTGAGGTCACTGCAGTGGGAACATTCCCCACCCAGTCAGAATGTTTCACATTCAGAATCTCAAGGTTTCATTTCTGGAGCCAAACCTCAAAAACTCTGAGACTTTAAGTTTTGTTTCCTCAGCAGAGAAACAGGTGAGGCCTGGGTCCAGGTGAGGCCTGGGGTCCAGGTGGGTCCAGGTGAGGCCTGGGTCCAGGTGGGTCCAGGTGAGGCCTGGGGTCCAGGTGAGGCCCTCAGTCTGTCACTGAGGAATCCTGAATCATAGGTTCACCTGTAATAAAGTCCATCATTGAATAATTTGACACAGATCCAGTAAAACGCTCCAACTGGATTATTAGCTGCTAATTAAATAAATAAGTTGCACTTACAACACATTCTACTCTGTGGGCGGGGCCTCTTATATGTGGGCGGGGCCTCTTCTCTGTGGATGGAGCCTCCACTGGTTCTGTTTGGGAGGAAACTGTAAAGAGAAACTTAAGTGTGGACCTGAAGAGGAGCAGAGAGACAAACTTCAGCCTGATGGACTGAGAGCTGCACCAGGACCAGGACCAGGACCAGGACCAGGACCAGGACCAGGACCAGGACCAGGACCAGGACCAGCATCATGAAGAACTCACTGTGGTGAGGACACAAGGATTTTATTCTGAGAGCTTATTTATGTGAAGCTCTTACTGATAGTGATTCATTATTATAACTTGTTTATGTTGTTGTTGTTGTTGTTGTTGTTGTTGTTGTTGTTGTTGTTGTCGTCGTCTGCACTCGCGCTTGATGTCAGTGTTTAGATTGATGCTGCAGAGGATTCTAAGGAGGGTGTTTCTGGATACGAGCGTGTCCGTGCGGGTGCATGTATCTCCGCACGTGTGCATGTGTGCGTGTGCGTGTGTGCACGCGTTTATTTAATATTAGTGACACACACACGCGTGCACACGCGCGCGTGTGTGTGTGTGTGTGCGTGCGTGCGTGCGTGCGTGTGTGTGTGTAAGTTTTGTTTCCCGGGAAGTCGTTTCCACGTCGCGTCTTTTCAGAATAGGAACCGGCGTTGTGACGTCACGCGATAGGTTTCGTTTCCGTTGAAGTGTGTAAAGTTTCAAATTAAAATCTTAATAAAAAACTACGTGAGAGAATTAGAGAAACAGGATCGTGTTTGTAAAAAGGAATTGACAGAGAAATCATTAAATTAGATTTGATTTTGTTATATAGTTTGTTAATATTCACATGTGACTAATAAGCGGTTTTGTTTTCATTCTTTAATTTTTATTTTTGTCATTTTAATTAAAGTTTTTCAGAATTTTGTTAGATTCCTAAAAAAAGAGTAAATCATTAAGAATGAACAGTTTCCTCGCTGATTTCTAGATCCATGCAATGAAATGATTCCAGAAATGTGATTTTAACTGTGATACAAACTTTTTCTGTTAATTTCCTTCCCCCATGCTAATATTAGTGACCTATTTATTTAATATTAGTGACCTGTTTATTTAATATTAGTGACCTATTTATTTAATATTAGTGACCTGTTTATTTAATATTAGTGACCTGTTTATTTAATATTAGTGACCTGTTTACTCCTGTCCTGTACAAACAGTATTCACATCTAACATCCATTCATCTTGTTTAGGTCGTCTCGACCTGCCTGGTTCCCAACACCCAAATAAAACCATTCATGTTTGTCATGAGTGCATGAAAAATGTTCCACTCTCAGACACTCCTGACAAGAAAGAAAGAAAGAAAACAGAGCTGTGAAGTGAAAAATAAAAATAACTGATAGCATAACAGCTGATTTATGATCTCTTTTTAAAAGTTTTTTTCTGATTTATATGACTGAAACAAAGTAAAATTAGATCAGAATGAACAGAATTATGTGGAATCGGTGTAAATTTAATGAAACTTCCTAATGAAACTATTTTTGATTTCAAATAGATATTTTCAGAATTAATCATTTGGTTTTAAGAAAAATGTTGAGATTTTCCTCGTGTGGGTAAAGAAAGGTCTTTAAGGTCAAAGGTTAAGTGGATCAGTCTCAGTGGGCGGCCCCTCAAGGGAAATGGCTTTTTTGCGTCTGGTGTAGAGGAAACTTCATGTTCAAATCTTTGCTTTGCTGCTTCGTCACTTTAGTTTTCTTGTCCTGTCCAGTCAAGTTCATGACGTTTTGACACGAAGACAAAACAAGCAGTCACTTCAGAGCCACGTGGGGCGGCGTCCACAAACGTCCCTCTACAAGTGGGAAAGTCCCAGTGAGACAAGCCTCAGAGGACGTTTTCCCACTGGGACGTGGGACCAGTGTGATGTCATGATGTCATGTGTTTCACAGGACATCCAGACTGACGTGTCACTGTGAGGTGTGACAGTATTTACCTTTGTACGGTCTGTGGCCATCTGATGACGTCAAACAACACGTTGATTCAACTAATTCATTTGAAATGTTTACGGAACCGTATGAATGCAGTTTTGTTTACTTCCATTTGTGATGAGTTTTTGATACTCCTGAGCAGTTGTGTGAGCGCAGCAGCATGAACACAGAGCCACACAGTGCACAGTGGATCATGTGAGAGCAGAAAGTTTCACTAGGAAAAGTTTCCTGACGGCTGATTGACAGTCTGAAAGTCAGTAGTTTTACTTTGAAAAGCAAGTGATTCTTTAGCAAAACAACAGGTTGCCATGTTGGCTGACCAGGAGCCATCAAACTGCTAAAGCTGGAGTATTTATTTCTCCTCTTCCTCTTTTTCCTTGGCTTTCCTGTAGTGTGTGTGTGTGTGTGTGTGTGTGTGTGTGTGTGTGTGTGTGTGTGTGTGTGTGTGTGTGTGTGTGTGTGTGTGTGTGTGTTACAGTATATTTTTGCCACTTTGTTCAACACAATGTTATTAATCACAATTAATTTCAGAAATGTGCACAATGAATTGTATTTTAAGTGACTGAGAGCAGAACTTTAAACTCTCTCTCTCTCTGTCTCTGTCTCTCTCTCTCTCTCTGTCTCTCTCTCTCTCTCTCTCTCTCTGTCTCTCTCTCTCTCTGTCTCTCTCTGTCTCTCTCTCTCTCTGTCTCTCTCTCTCTCTCTCTCTCTCGCTCTCTGTGTCTCTCTCTCTCTGTCTCTCTCTCTCTCTCTCGCTCTCTGTGTCTCTCTCTCTCTCTCTCTCTCTCTCTCTCTCTCTGTGTCTCTGTCTCTCTCTCTCTCTCTCTCTCTCTCTCTCTCTCTGTCTCTATCTCACTCTCTCTCTCTCTGTGTCTCTCTGTCTCTCTGTCTCTCTGTCTCTCTCTGTCTCTCTGTCTCTCTGTCTCTCTCTCTCTCTCCCTCTCTCCCTCTCTCCCTCTCTCCCTCTCTCCCTCTCTCTCTCTCCCTCTCTCCCTCTCTCTCCCTCTCTCTCCCTCCAGGTTCTCAGTCCTCCTCCCCTGGTTCCTGATTGGACAATCAGTTGGTGAGTTTCAATCAGTTCTAATCAAATGTTCCTGGAACTTGTTTCCACTAGAGCAGGGGGGGCAACCCTGGTCCTGGAGAGCCGCAGTCCTGCATGTTTTAGATGTTTCCTGCTCAAACACACCTGTTGTCATGATGAGGCTCTGCAGGAAGCTGGACAAGGAGCCACTCGTTGCTGTATTGATGTGAGGAGACGTCTAAAACCTGCAGGGCTGCGGCTCTCCAGGACCAGGGCTGGCCACCCCTGGTCTAGAAGGTCAATAATGAAATAATGAACCAGGTGGTCATGCCTTCCACCACACATCTGGATCACACACCTGCATGAGGTCCTCTATGAGGTCCTGGAGTCCTCCATGAAGGTCCTCTATGAGGTCCTCCATGAGGTCCTGGAGTCCTCCATGAAGGTCCTCTATGAGGTCCTCCATGAGGCCCTGGAGTCCTCCATGAGGTCCTGGAAGTCCTCCATAAAGTCCTGGAGTCCTCTATGAGGTCCTGGAAGTCCTCCATGAGGTCCTCTATGACGTCCGGGAGTCCTCCATGAGGTCCTGGAAGTCCTCCATGAGGTCCTCTATGAGGTCCTGGAGTCCTCCATGAGGTCCTGGAAGTCCTCCATGAGGTCCTGGAAGTCCTCCATGAAGGTCCTCTATGAGGTCCTGGAGTCCTCCATGAAGGTCCTCTATGAGGTCCTCCATGAGGCCCTGGAGGTCCTCCATGAAGGTTCTCTATGATGACCTCCATCAGGTCCTGAAGGTTCTCTATAAAGGTCCTCCATGAGGTCCTTCATTGAGGTCCTGGAGTCCCCCATGAAGGTCCTCCATGAGGTCCTGGAGTCCTCAGTGGAGTCCTGGAGTCCTCAGGCACTTCCCAGTAGAGTACTAATGGTTCTTCCTCAGGCTCTTCCCAGTAGAGTACTAATGGTTCTTCCTCAGGCTCTTCCCAGTAGAGTACTAATGGTTCTTCCTCAGGCTCTTCCCCAGTAGAGTACTAATGGTTCTTCCTCAGGCTCTTCCCCAGTAGAGTACTAATGGTTCTTCCTCAGGCACTTCCCAGTAGAGTACTAATGGTTCTTCCTCAGGCTCTTCCCAGTAGAGTACTAATGGTTCTTCCTCAGGCTCTTCCCAGTAGAGTACTAATGGTTCTTCCTCAGGCTCTTCCCAGTAGAGTACTAATGGTTCTTCCTCAGGCTCTTCCCAGTAGAGTACTAATGGTTCTTCCTCAGGCTCTTCCCCAGTAGAGTACTAATGGTTCTTCCTCAGGCTCTTCCCAGTAGAGTACTAATGGTTCTTCCTCAGGTTCTTCCCCAGTAGAGCACTAATGGTTCTTCCTCAGGCTCTTCCCAGTAGAGTACTAATGGTTCTTCCTCAGGCTCTTCCCCAGTAGAGTACTAATGGTTCTTCCTCAGGCTCTTCCCCAGTAGAGTACTAATGATTCTTCCTCAGGCTCTTCCTCAGTAGAGTACTAATGGTTCTTCCTCAGGCTCTTCCCAGTAGAGTACTAATGGTTCTTCCTCAGGCTCTTCCCAGTAGAGTACTAATGGTTCTTCCTCAGGCTCTTCCCAGTAGAGTCCTAATGGTTCTTCCTCAGGCTCTTCCCCAGTAGAGTACTAATGGTTCTTCCTCAGGTTCTTCCCCAGTAGAGTACTAATGGTTCTTCCTCAGGCTCTTCCCCAGTAGAGTACTAATGATTCTTCCTCAGGCTCTTCCTCAGTAGAGTACTAATGGTTCTTCCTCAGGCTCTTCCCAGTAGAGTACTAATGGTTCTTCCTCAGGCTCTTCCCAGTAGAGTACTAATGGTTCTTCCTCAGGCTCTTCCCAGTAGAGTACTAATGGTTCTTCCTCAGGCTCTTCCCCAGTAGAGTACTAATGGTTCTTCCTCAGGCTCTTCCCAGTAGAGTACTAATGGTTCTTCCTCAGGTTCTTCCCCAGTAGAGTACTAATGGTTCTTCCTCAGGCTCTTCCCAGTAGAGTACTAATGGTTCTTCCTCAGGCTCTTCCCCAGTAGAGTACTAATGGTTCTTCCTCAGGTTCTTCCCCAGTAGAGTCCTAATGGTTCTTCCTCAGGTTCTTCCCCAGTAGAGTACTAATGGTTCTTCCTCAGGCTCTTCCCAGTAGAGTACTAATGGTTCTTCCTCAGGCTCTTCCCAGTAGAGTACTAACGATGGTTCCTCCCCAGTAGAGTACTAACGATGGTTCCTCCCCAGTAGAGTACTAACGATGGTTCCTCCCCAGTAGAGTACTAACGATGGTTCCTCCCCAGTAGAGTACTAACGTTGGTTCTTCCTGGTACAGTACTAACGATGGTTCCTCCCCAGGCTCTTCCTCCTCCTGGCCTCTCAGCATCTTCTCAGCAGTGGGGAACCAGGTGGTGCTGCCCTGCAGCTGGAGGAACCGGCTGGGGGTCCGGCGCCCGGCCCAGTGCCATGTGCAGTGGGTGAACCCGGCCGACACGGTGTTCGAGCAGCGGGGGGAGGAGCGCTTCGAGGCGGAGGAGTTCAGGGGCCGACTGGAGGTTCCCGAGGACCGGCTGGGGTCCGGGGACTGCTCCTTGATCATCACTGACGTCCAGCTGGGCGACACGGGGAGCTATGAGGGCTTCATGGTGGTGGAGGGGGAGCGGGCCAGACCCACCCGCGTCTTCATCCAGAGCATCAGGCTGTCCGTGCACGGTCAGTGGTTCAATTCCCACTGCCTGCTCACCAGCATATCATGCACACCTCCAGTTACCTCCAGTTCTCACAATTGAGTGATTCCATCAATATTCCCCTCTGTTTGGTCTAAAAAAGTAATTGTTATTGACGACCACAGTTTTTCCTTGATTTCTTTTAGTGTTTCTTAAAGCCAGGAAGTTTCCAGTTTAAATGACTTTAGTTCTGTGGCTTTTATGTCTGTGATCTGCTTTTATTCTGCAAAATCATACTGAATGAAAAACCTCCCAGACTGGTGAGTCCATCATTTTTACCAGAGGTTGTACTTGTTAAATGCTGTAAAGTGTAATTCAGGCTCCGTGTGTAAATGATATGTGAAGGCGATGCGTTCCAGTCAATCTCTTCTACCAGTTGTATCGCAGGGCTTTGTCCAAGTAAGAGTCCTCCGTGCAGTATCAATTAGCCATTAGGGGGCGTGATCTGTTGCGAGTGGGCGTGGCCTGCCGTGAGGGGGCGTGGTCTGCAAGTTGGGCAGCGTCTTACAGAGTAGGAACAGACCTGCTGAACAAACGTTTTTTCCAGCTGCTTGCTGACGTCACTGCCGAACCTTCCTCTTGTTCTTCTGGCTTCCAAAAGGGAGTCAGCAGGGGCCTTCAGCAGGGGCCTTCAGCAGGGGCCTCCAGCAGGGGCCTCCAGCAGGGGCCTTCAGCAGGGGCCTTCAGCAGGGGCCTCCAGTGTAGTTCCACTCCCCTGCTGCAGGCCAGACTCATACCGGGGGCCTTCAGCAGGGGCCTCCAGCAGGGGCCTTCAGCAGGGGCCTTCAGTGTAGTTCCACTCCCCTGCTGCAGGCCAGACTCATACCGGGGGCCTTCAGCAGGGGCCTTCAGCAGGGGCCTCCAGCAGGGGCCTCCAGCAGGGGCCTTCAGTGTAGTTCCACTCCCCTGCTGCAGGCCAGACTCATACCGGGGGCCTTCAGCAGGGGCCTTCAGCAGGGGCCTCCAGCAGGGGCCTTCAGTGTAGTTCCACTCCCCTGCTGCAGGCCAGGTTCATACCGGGGTCCCTCAGCAGGTGGAGACCAGCAGCAGTGTTTGAACATGAAACACACTGTACCTGCCAGGTATTGTCATCTGATTGAAGGTATTGTTGTGGTTTGGCCCTCAGACCATAAGTCCGTCCAGACGGGGCCCCTGGGGGGCGAGGTGGTCCTCCACCTCCACACCCAGCACTCCGTCAGGGTGGTGTTCCAGGGCAGGTGAGACACTCACACCTCCTCAACGCTTCCCTCAGGGGCTGCCGTCCGTCACATGACCTGGTTCTCCACAGGAACAGCTCTGAGTGGTCTGTGCTGTGGGTGAAGGGGGGGGGCCAACAGCCCCCGCCTGGAGAAACCCCCCCTGCTGGAGCAGCTGATTCTCAAGGAACTGAAGCGCTCCGACGAGGGGACGTACAAAGTCCTGGACGAGCAGGGTCTGTCGGTCAGCACCGTGCAGCTCTCGCTGGAAGGTCAGGAGCCTCACCTCAGTAGACGCTCTCTATAACCTCTAGTCTGACCTGATGCTCTCTATACCCTCTAGTCTGACCTGATGCTCTCTATAACCTCTAGTCTGACCTGATGCTCTCTATAACCTCTAGTCTGACCTGATGCTCTCTATACCCTCTAGTCTGACCTGATGCTCTCTATACCCTCTAGTCTGACCTGATGCTCTCTATAGCCTCTAGTCTGACCTGATGCTCTCTATAACCTTTAGTCTGACCTGATGCTCTCTATAACCTTTAGTCTGACCTGATGCTCTCTATAGCCTTTAGTCTGACCTGATGCTCTCTATAACCTTCAGTCTGACCTGATGCTCTCTATAACCTTTAGTCTGACCTGATGCTCTCTATAGCCTTTAGTCTGACCTGATGCTCTCTATAACCTTCAGTCTGACCTGATGCTCTCTATAGCCTTTAGTCTGACCTGATGCTCTCTATAGCCTTTAGTCTGACCTGATTCTCTCTATAACCTCTAGTCTGACCTGATGCTCTCTATAACCTCTAGTCTGACCTGATGCTCTCTATAGCCTTTAGTCTGACCTGATGCTCTCTATAGCCTTTAGTCTGACCTGATGCTCTCTATAACCTCTAGTCTGACCTGATGCTCTCTATAACCTCTAGTCTGACCTGATGCTCTCTATAACCTCTAGTCTGACCTGATGCTCTCTATAGCCTTTAGTCTGACCTGATGCTCTCTATAGCCTTTAGTCTGACCTGATGCTCTCTATAACCTCTAGTCTGACCTGATGCTCTCTATAACCTCTAGTCTGACCTGATGCTCTCTATAACCTTTAGTCTGACCTGATGCTCTCTATAACCTTTAGTCTGACCTGATGCTCTCTATAGCCTTTAGTCTGACCTGATGCTCTCTATAACCTCTAGTCTGACCTGATGCTCTCTATAACCTCTAGTCTGACCTGATGCTCTCTATACCCTCTAGTCTGACCTGATGCTCTCTATACCCTCTAGTCTGACCTGATGCTCTCTATAGCCTCTAGTCTGACCTGATGCTCTCTATAACCTTTAGTCTGACCTGATGCTCTCTATAACCTTTAGTCTGACCTGATGCTCTCTATAGCCTTTAGTCTGACCTGATGCTCTCTATAACCTTCAGTCTGACCTGATGCTCTCTATAACCTTTAGTCTGACCTGATGCTCTCTATAGCCTTTAGTCTGACCTGATGCTCTCTATAACCTTCAGTCTGACCTGATGCTCTCTATAGCCTTTAGTCTGACCTGATGCTCTCTATAGCCTTTAGTCTGACCTGATTCTCTCTATAACCTCTAGTCTGACCTGATGCTCTCTATAACCTCTAGTCTGACCTGATGCTCTCTATAACCTCTAGTCTGACCTGATGCTCTCTATAGCCTTTAGTCTGACCTGATGCTCTCTATAGCCTTTAGTCTGACCTGATGCTCTCTATAACCTCTAGTCTGACCTGATGCTCTCTATAACCTCTAGTCTGACCTGATGCTCTCTATAACCTCTAGTCTGACCTGATGCTCTCTATAACCTCTAGTCTGACCTGATGCTCTCTATAACCTCTAGTCTGACCTGATGCTCTCTATAACCTTTAGTCTGACCTGATGCTCTCTATAACCTCTAGTCTGACCTGATGCTCTCTATAACCTCTAGTCTGACCTGATGCTCTCTATAACCTCTAGTCTGACCTGATGCTCTCTATAACCTTTAGTCTGACCTGATGCTCTCTATAACCTTTAGTCTGACCTGATGCTCTCTATAACCTCTAGTCTGACCTGATGCTCTCTATAACCTCTAGTCTGACCTGATGCTCTCTATAACCTCTAGTCTGACCTGATGCTCTCTATAACCTCTAGTCTGACCTGATGCTCTCTATAACCTCTAGTCTGACCTGATGCTCTCTATAACCTCTAGTCTGACCTGATGCTCTCTATAGCCTTTAGTCTGACCTGATGCTCTCTATAACCTCTAGTCTGACCTGATGCTCTCTATAACCTCTAGTCTGACCTGATGCTCTCTATAACCTCTAGTCTGACCTGATGCTCTCTATAGCCTTTAGTCTGACCTGATGCTCTCTATAACCTCTAGTCTGACCTGATGCTCTCTATAGCCTTTAGTCTGACCTGATGCTCTCTATAACCTTTAGTCTGACCTGATGCTCTCTATAGCCTTTAGTCTGACCTGATGCTCTCTATAGCCTTTAGTCTGACCTGATGCTCTCTATACCCTTTAGTCTGACCTGATGCTCTCTATAGCCTTTAGTCTGACCTGATGCTCTCTATAGCCTTTAGTCTGACCTGATGCTCTCTATACCCTTTAGTCTGACCTGATGCTCTCTATAGCCTTTAGTCTGAACTGATGCTCTCTATAGCCTTTAGTCTGACCTGATGCTCTCTATAGCCTTTAGTCTGACCTGATGCTCTCTATAACCTTTAGTCTGAACTGATGCTCTCTATAGCCTTTAGTCTGACCTGATGCTCTCTATAGCCTTTAGTCTGACCTGATGCTCTCTATAGCCTTTAGTCTGACCTGATGCTCTCTATAGCCTTTAGTCTGACCTGATGCTCTCTATACCCTTTAGTCTGACCTGATGCTCTCTATAGCCTTTAGTCTGAACTGATGCTCTCTATAGCCTTTAGTCTGACCTGATGCTCTCTATAACCTTTAGTCTGACCTGATGCTCTCTATAGCCTTTAGTCTGACCTGATGCTCTCTATAACCTTTAGTCTGACCTGATGCTCTCTATAACCTTTAGTGTGACCTGATGCTCTCTATAGCCTTTAGTCTGACCTGATGCTCTCTATAGCCTTTAGTCTGACCTGATGCTCTCTATAGCCTTTAGTCTGACCTGATGCTCTCTATAGCCTTTAGTCTGACCTGATGCTCTCTATAGCCTTTAGTCTGACCTGATGCTCTCTATAACCTTTAGTCTGAACTGATGCTCTCTATAACCTTTAGTCTGACCTGATGCTCTCTATAGCCTTTAGTCTGACCTGATGCTCTCTATAACCTTTAGTCTGACCTGATGCTCTCTATAGCCTTCAGTCTGACCTGATGCTCTCTATAACCTTCAGTCTGACCTGATGCTCTCTATAACCTTCAGTCTGAACTGATGCTCTCTATAGCCTTTAGTCTGACCTGATGCTCTCTATAGCCTTTAGTCTGACCTGATGCTCTCTATAACCTCTAGTCTGACCTGATGCTCTCTATAGCCTTCAGTCTGACCTGATGCTCTCTATAGCCTTTAGTCTGACCTGATGCTCTCTATAGCCTTTAGTCTGACCTGATGCTCTCTATAACCTCTAGTCTGACCTGATGCTCTCTATAGCCTTCAGTCTGACCTGATGCTCTCTATAACCTTCAGTCTGAACTGGTCCTCTACATAGCTGTACACATTCAGTCTCTCCCCGAAGTCGAGTTTGTCTTTGATACAAATGTTTAATCCAATCAAAATGTTTGTGTCCCACAGAGAAGAAGCTCCAGACTGTCAGTGGAGCTCAGGTGCAGGACAGAGCGCCAGCAGGTGAGGACATGAGCTCTGTGAAGGGTGACTGGATTACAATGAATGAGTTACTCTGGTTCCTTCAGGGTGCTGCTGAGCTCAGTGGGAGCATTACAGTCAAGCTTGTAGCTCCACTTAAAGAACCGCTCGGTTATTTTACACTGACCTCTGAGAATACTAGTAGAATAATACTTGTACAGTAAAGCCTTTGATGTAGGGACACCATAAAATCAAAGAGCATCTGTCCTCAGAAGACACATGTCCTCTCTTCAGAGGGGCAGATCATGAAGACAAATTGTAGGACCAGTTGATAAAGAACAAACACCAAATATGTTATGGAAGAAACATACTTATTTAAAGCACATAGCTGAACCAATGTAAAGATAGATACTATGTAATAGGGGTGTACCCTGGTCCTGGAGGGCCCCTGTCCTGGAGGGCCCCTGGTCCTGGAGGGCCCCTGTCCTGGAGGGCCCCTGTCCTGGAGGGCCCCTGGTCCCGGAGGGCCCCTGTCCTGGAGGGCCCCTGTCCCGGAGGGCCCCTGGTC
Organism: Blennius ocellaris; assembly: GCF_963422515.1. Lineage (NCBI taxonomy): Eukaryota > Metazoa > Chordata > Actinopteri > Blenniiformes > Blenniidae > Blennius > Blennius ocellaris. The sequence continues at coordinate 22,815 of NW_027662229.1, forward strand.
CCGGAGGGCCCCTGTCCTGGAGGGCCCCTGTCCTGGAGGGCCCCTGGTCCTGGAGGGCCCCTGTCCTGCATATCCTGCATGTTTTAGTTCTTCCCTGCTTCAGCAGACGTGAATGTAATGATGATGTCATCACCAAGGTTGTGAAAAAGCCCAGTAACGAGCTCCTCACTGCAATCAGGTGTGTTGAAGTGGGAGGAGCTAAACCCTGCAGGACAGGGGCCCTGGAGGACCAGGGACCCTGGAGGACCAGGGTCGGACACCCCTGCTATATACAGCAGAACCTCTGAGGAGGGGACCCCCTGTACTGAGTAACCTGCCACTGTGCACCGACACGTGTTTACCTGCTAACACCCCTTCATGAGGACCACCTGCTGAACCAGACCACCTGCTGAACCAGGACCACCTGCTGAACCAGGACCACCTGCTGAACCAGACCACCTGCTGAACCAGGACCACCTGCTGAACCAAACCACCTGCTGAACCAGGACCACCTGCTGAACCAGGACAACCTGCGGAACCAGGACCACCTGCTGAACCAGGACAACCTGCGGAACCAGGACCACCTACTGAACCACGACAACCTGCGGAACCAGGACCACCTGCTGAACAAGGACCACCTGCTGAACCAGGACCACCTGCTGAACAAGGACCACCTGCTGAACCAGACCACCTGCTGAACCAGGACCACCTGCTGAACAAGGACCACCTGCTGAACCAGACCACCTGCTGAACCAGGACCACCTGCTGAACAAGGACAACCTGCGGAACCAGGACCACCTACTGAACCACGACAACCTGCGGAACCAGGACCACCTGCTGAACAAGGACCACCTGCTGAACCAGGACCACCTGCTGAACAAGGACCACCTGCTGAACCAGGACCACCTGCGGAACCAGGACCACCTGCTGAACAAGGACCACCTGCTGAACCAGACCACCTGCTGAACCAGGACCACCTGCTGAACCAGACCACCTGCTGAACCAGGACCACCTGCTGAACCAAACCACCTGCTGAACCAGGACCACCTGCGGAACCAGGACCACCTGCTGAACCAGACCACCTGCTGAACCAGGACCGCCTGCTGAACCAGACCACCTGCTGAACCAGGACCACCTGCGGAACCAGGACCACCTGCTGAACCAGACCACCTGCTGAACCAGGACCACCTGCTGAACCAAACCACCTGCTGAACCAGGACCACCTGCTGAACCAGGACCACCTGCTGAACCAGACCACCTGCTGAACCAGGACCACCTGCTGAACCAAACCACCTGCTGAACCAGGACCACCTGCTGAACCAGGACAACCTGCGGAACCAGGACCACCTGCTGAACCAGGACAACCTGCTGAACCAGGACCACCTGCTGAACCAGGACAACCTGCGGAACGAGGACCACCTGCTGAACCAGGACCACCTGCTGAACCAGGACAACCTGCGGAACCAGGACCACCTGCTGAACCAGGACAACCTGCGGAACCAGGACCACCTACTGAACCACGACAACCTGCGGAACCAGGACCACCTGCGGAACCAGGACCACCTGCTGAACAAGGACCACCTGCTGAACCAGGACCACCTGCTGAACCAGGACCACCTGCTGAACCAGACCACCTGCTGAACCAGACCACCTGCTGAACCAGGACCACCTGCTGAACCACACCACCTGCTGAACCAGGACCACCTGCGGAACCAGGACCACCTGCTGAACCAGACCACCTGCTGAACCAGACCACCTGCTGAACCAGGACCACCTGCTGAACCAAACCACCTGCTGAACCAGACCACCTGCTGAACCAGGACCACCTGCTGAACCACACCACCTGCTGAACCAGACCACCTGCTGAACCAGACCACCTGCTGAACCAGGACCACCTGCTGAACCAGGACCACCTGCTGAACCAGGACCACCTGCTGAACCACACCACCTGCTGAACCAGACCACCTGCTGAACCAGACCACCTGCTGAACCAGGACCACCTGCTGAACCACACCACCTGCTGAACCAGGACGGCCTGCGGAACCAGGACCACCTGCTGAACAAGGGCCACCTGCTGAACCAGGACCACCTGCGGAACCAGGACCACCTGCGGAACCAGGACAAGGGACAGGTTCTCCTGGAACATTTCAAGCTGAGCGACACTGACATGTTCAAAGTACTTGGTCTGGACCAGATGATTAGAATCTTCAAGTCGCGGTGATACATGATGGCCTCCATACTACACTCCTGGTTCTCTGGTTAACGGTCCTGAAGATATCTCCACTTCCGCTGCCCGGCGTTCTCCACCTTTCCTCAAGTACTTTATGTTTCACTGCAGGAGTTCTGAGCCTCTGGCTCTTTATTTCCTATTAAGTTGTGATTGTTCAGACGGGAGACGCAGGATCTGCTCACACCAGCAGCTCTGGAGCATGAGCAGTCAGAATGTACCGATCAACCTCAGAGGGTCAGAGGGTCACAGTGTACCGATCAACCTCAGAGGGTCACAGTGTACCGATCAACCTCAGAGGGTCACAGTGTCCCGATCAACCTCAGAGGGTCAGAGGGTCACAGTGTACCGATCAACCTCAGAGGGTCAGAGGGTCACAGTGTACCGATCAACCTCAGAGGGTCACAGTGTCCCGATCAACCTCAGAGGGTCAGAGGGTCACAGTGTACCGATCAACCTCAGAGGGTCACAGTGTACCGATCAACCTCAGAGGGTCAGAGGGTCACAGTGTCCCGATCAACCTCAGAGGGTCAGAGGGTCACAGTGTACCGATCAACCTCAGAGGGTCAGAGGGTCACAGTGTACCGATCAACCTCAGAGGGTTAGAGGGTCACAGTGTACCGATCAACCTCAGAGTGTCAGAGGGTCACAGTGTCCCGATCAACCTCAGAGGGTCAGAGGGTCACAGTGTACCGATCAACCTCAGAGGGTCACAGTGTCCCGATCAACCTCAGAGGGTCAGAGGGTCACAGTGTACCGATCAACCTCAGAGGGTCAGAGGGTCACAGTGTACCGATCAACCTCAGAGGGTCACAGTGTCCCGATCAACCTCAGAGGGTCAGAGGGTCACAGTGTACCGATCAACCTCAGAGGGTCACAGTGTACCGATCAACCTCAGAGGGTCAGAGGGTCACAGTGTCCCGATCAACCTCAGAGGGTCAGAGGGTCACAGTGTACCGATCAACCTCAGAGGGTCAGAGGGTCACAGTGTACCGATCAACCTCAGAGGGTTAGAGGGTCACAGTGTACCGATCAACCTCAGAGTGTCAGAGGGTCACAGTGTCCCGATCAACCTCAGAGGGTCAGAGGGTCACAGTGTACCGATCAACCTCAGAGGGTCACAGTGTCCCGATCAACCTCAGAGGGTCAGAGGGTCACAGTGTACCGATCAACCTCAGAGGGTCAGAGGGTCACAGTGTACCGATCAACCTCAGAGGGTCAGAGCCCCGACTGATGACGACTTTGATGTTTCACTTGGCCTGAACAGCAGAGAACATGAGGCCCCGGGGCCAAAACCTACCAAGAGGTTCCACTCTGGTCCCACCAAGGAGCTGCTATAGGATTTATACTACTTTATTTGACATTTCATTGATGTATCATTAAAATTGAATATGTTGAGATTGTAATCATTTTCAGTACTTTCACAACTGTTTGATCTTACAAAAATATAGACAGTTTCATTACATACACTTTGGACACAACAAAGAAAAAGTTTGAAGTGTAGATTTAAAGGTTATAGCAATATTTGACCAGTCTGGTCACTCAGGGTGAACCTGGACTGTATGTGGTCCCTGAAGTACATTAATCTTATTTAGTAGTGAGTTTACATAATTCACCCGCGGAACCTAAGTTAGGTAGATGGGTTCCGGGGGGACAGTTGATACTGGTGCACTGGCGGTTGGTGTTTTTACTGTTTAGAAACCGCCAAGTTGAGACTCACTTTCCGTTCCTGTTATTATTACTTTTCTGGATGTCAATAAAACTGCTAACGTTGGCACCGTCTTTTCACACCGCCGACATCGGTGACGTCACGTCAGTCCCGTTGAAGATTCCGAGCCTGAAGTACCGAGCGAAACGTCATGACCAGTGCCGCCATTCTCAGATTGCAGGAGTTTTGGGAAACGTCCGCGGCAACGTGGTTCACACAAGCAGAGGCTCAGTTCGCCCTCCGTGGGATTACAGACGATGCTACGCGCTATTAGCATGTAGTTTCAGCACTGTTAGCTCCACTGCAGCCAGAGCAGGGAGTTTCAGCACTTATCACTTATATAGGTATATACATGTATATACCTATATATATATATATATATATATATATATGTACCTATCTGTGCATATAGGTCCATATATGTGCATAAAATATAGGAAAACGGCCAATTTTATATATGTCACATATATTCAAAACCTATATTAAAACATATATGTTTATATAGGTTCTGTCCATGTGGCACTTTCCATATATGCAGCATATATGCTGCATATATATTCGCATATATATGCAGCCTATATATTGTCATATATGTGCATATATGCAGCATTTCTGTGCATATATGCTGCACATATATGCGAATATATATGCAGCAAATATATTGTCATATGTGCAGCATATATGACAATATATTTGCTGCATATATTGTCATTTATGTGCATATATACAGCACTTATGTGCATATATGCACATATATGCAGCATATATGCACATATATGCTGCATATAGGTTTCATATATGTGCATATATCCTCATATAGGTTCTTTCCATGTGGCTCATTAAGGTGTGTTGAGAGTTAAAACCTGACGATGTGTTCGACCTTCTCTCAACACAGTGTCCATCCGCAACTACACTCCTCACTTCTACTGTCTGTGCTTAGCAGTAGCATGTGTACCCAGTACCTGTGCTTAGCAGTAGCATGTGTACCCAGTACCTGTGCTTAGCAGTAGCATGTGTACCCAGTACCTGTGCTTAGCAGTAGCATGTGTACCCAGTACCTGTGCTTAGCAGTAGCATGTGTACCCAGTACCTGTGCTTAGCAGTAGCCTGTGTACCCAGTACTTGTACTTGTTGGTGTAGTAACGATGTTTCTCTGCTCTCATGTCTTTCAGGAGTCGCAGATCAAAGCAGCAGTTTGGCTCTCCTCCTCCTCCTTCCTGCTCTTGCTGTCACTTGTTTCCTGTGAGGCCGTCCTGCTCTGACCTTTGACCTCTGAGTATCGTTAGCCTGTTTGCTTCTCGGGAGCTGTTGCTAGCTTGCAGTGAAGTTCTTCCCCAGACCTGCAGGTGAGGTCAGACGGGTGAGGCTGCTGAGTGGCAGTGGCCGGTCCGGTTCTGGTGAAGGCACCAGATGACAGAGAATCCTTCACCAGGACTCACCATGGAACAGCTCCAGCTGATCTTCAGACGTTTCCAGACAGATGTTTCAGTACTTCAGAGATTTGAGCGAATATTTAATTCAGGAATTTAAATATTGTAAAACCTTGAAAGAAGATCAAATATTACTAATTCAGCTGAAAAAACTAGCAGCGCTCCCTCATGGTGTTCTTTAGGGTCCCATCTGATCACCGATTACAAGTTACTCCTTTAAAAAGTAACTTACTTACTTTACTGATTCCTTGTTTTAAAAATGAACTAAGGCCCTGTTTACACGACAACGTTTCAGGTGACGACACCTAATCCGTAAAGAAAGACAGAGTGTCTCCACTGCAGCAGAGGACACAGGGACAACCATGTAGTCAGTCTGCCGAGCCACAGGAGGGCGCTGTTGCTTGAATGTGTGATGAAACCACACAGACGTGTGCAGAGAAGAAAACACTATAAAGGTGAAGAAAATGGGAGAAGCCGCCTCCCACACGGACTGATGAGGCATCAGGCGCTATCAGGAGAGTCTCAACTCTAAACTACTGACATGGAGGGTCAAACTAGAATACTGACGGGGAGTCAAACCCCTGCAGGGCGGCCATGTTTGTTTACAAGTGATGAAGAGGAGGGAGGGGAGAGAGCACGCCCAGCAACAGGCTAAATAGCCTCCAGCAGTCTCTGCAGGAGGGATTAAACAATCTTTCCACCTTGGAGCCCATTAAAAACTGGCGGATTCAGAGCATCTGCACACTGGTGCCGCGTCAAAGAACCCAACAGTGAGGAACGTTTTGAGGATAGACTCGTGATCGTTGTGGTGGAACGGGGCCTTAGTGAGAAAACAAGTCACTTTTTAGTTACTTCCAGCAGCTGCAGACAACACCGCCACTGATTTTGCTCAAAGCTGTGAAGAAAGGGGCAGGGCTTCCTGCCAATATGTCATGTGACTCAGAAAAACTGTCATGACGTGTTGGCCAATCATTGGCCTGCTGTCTGGCGCCGTCACGCTGTCTGTACCTCGAGTTGTCTGCACCTCAGTCTGACAGAGTGTGTGTGTGTGTGTGTGTGTGTGTGTGTGTGTGTGTGTGTGTGTGTGTGTGTGTGTGTGTGTGTGTGTGTGTGTGTGTGTGTGTGTGTGTGTGTGTGTGTGTGTGTGTGTTGAATGAGAAGGTAATAAAGTATGGAATGTAAGAGTTGTGTTTGGTTTTGTCCTCATCATCACTAAGGGATCCGGGAGATGGCCTGGTGGCTGGTTGAGTTGGGCTCGTTCACACTCAGGGCTGATGACATCACACTAACACTGATGACATCACACTAACAACAGAGCTTCAGCATCTCTGAAGGTCCATGTTATAGAAACGTAAACATGAAGGCAATTAACTAAAGCTTTCCTGTTTAAATACATAAATGTTTTAATCAATGACCAGAAATAAACCAGATTCATTCAGATGTCTTCGTGTCTCTGCGACTCCTGTTAACCAGCTCAGTTCCAGGCTCTGGTTCAGCAGGATCTCCTCAGGGTCTGTTTAGCAGGTGAGTACATTCACTCAGATCAGAGTCCTGGTCTGGAGGGTCAACCTACAGTGGTCCAGTCCGGTAGTCCAGGTCCTTCATGGTGAGCTCAGAGGACCAGAGGAGTCGGGACCTCCATCCAGACCCTCCTCAGGACAGTCCAGTGTTTGAAGCCACTTCTCTTCCTTCCCGTCACTTTGTACTCGTCAGCTTCTTTATTCCTGTCCGTCTGGGTCCTTCCTGTCTGTCTGGGTCTGTCCCCGTCTGTCTTGGTCTGTCCCCGTCTGTCTTGGTCTGTTCCTGTCTGTCTGGGTCTTTCCTGTCCGTCTGGGTCTGTTCCTGTCCGTCTGGGTCTGTCCCTGTCCGTCTGGGTCCTTCCTGTCTGTCTGGGTCTGTCCCTGTCTGTCTGGGTCTGTCCCTGTCCGTCTGGGTCTGTCCTGTTTGTCTGGGTCCTTCCTGTCTGTCTGGGTCTGTCCTGTCTGTCTGGGTCTGTCCCTGTCTGTCTGGGTCTGTCCCTGTCTGTCTGGGTCCTTCCTGCCTGTCTGGGTCTGTCCCTGTCTGTCTGGGTCTGCAGAGCCTTCGTTCCACACTCACATCCAGGAGAGTTGAAGACAAAACACAGCCTTGGCAACTGGGTGTCTGGGAGTCTGAATGTAGACTAGGTTTGTTTTGGTTCAGGTGCTTCATCTTTATCCGTCGACCTCGAGTGTCTCTGGTCTTCATGCTGCTCCAATTGTGGCCAGATTTTTAGCTTTCCAGCCGAGTTTTAATATCCTCCAAGATGGATCCAATTTCACATAAACGTTCAAGAGTCGTACTCTTGAGTTGGTTTATCACATGAGTCTGAGCATTCAGAGCTCGGCACAGTCCTTCAGTGACGATAGGCAGCCTTCCCAATGCAGCTGCTAGCGTCTTCTACACTTTGATAGATCAGAAAGCCTCCAGCCCCAATCAGCAGCATACCTGCTATCATGAATCCCAATATGTAGAGGTCCTCCACATCCTCCATGGAAAGAATGGCCAAACACAGGGACCTCAGGAACCTCCAGGAACCTCAGGAACCTCCAGGAACCTCCAGGACCTCCAGGAACCTCCAGGGACCTCCAGGAACCTTCAGGGACCTCCAGGAACCTCCAGGACCTCCAGGGACCCCAGGAATCCAGCATGTATCCGGCTGCAAACGTCCCATCAGGACATGCAGACTCTACTTTGCTGATCGTCGTGTCGTGAAGATTTGGTCGATCACATTGAGAGACCAGGTGATCAATTCCATGGTTCTGTTTAAATTCTGATGAGGGTCTGAAGAGATTCTCTTGTTAGATCTGACATGAGACGGTACAGGACGGGAGCAGCAGGCAGGGAAGACGAGGGGGAGAGGAGAGGAGAGGGGAGGAGAGGGGGAGAGGAGAGGAGAGAAGAGGGGAGGAGAGGGGGAGAGGAGAGAAGAGGGGAGGAGAGGGGGAGAGGAGAGGAGAGAAGAGGGGAGGAGAGGGGGAGAGGAGAGAAGAGGGGAGGAGAGGGGGAGAGGAGAGAGAAGGGGGGGAGAGGAGAGGAGAGAGAAGAGGGGAGTAGAGGGGGAGAGGAGAGGAGAGGAGAGGGGGAAAGGAGAGGAGAGAGAAGAGGGGGGATGGAGAGGAGAGAAAAGGGGAGGAGAGGAGAGAAGAGGGGGAGAGGAGAGAAGAGGAGAGGGAGAGAGGGGAGGAGAGAAGAGAGGAGGGGAGAGAGAAGAGAGGAGGGGAGAGAGAAGAGGGAAGAGGGGAGGAGAGAAGAGAGGAAGGGAGAGAGAAGAGGGAAGAGGGGAGGAGAGGGGGAGGAGGGAAGAGAGGAGGGGAGACAGAAGAGGGAAGAGGGGAGGAGAGGGGGAGGAGAGGGGGAGGAGGGAAGAGGGGAGGAGAGGGGGGAGGAGAGAAGAGGGAAGAGGGGAGGAGAGAAGAGAGGAGCGGAGAGAGAAGAGGGGAGAGGGGGAGAGGAGAGAGAAGAGGGGAGGAGAGAAGAGGGAAGAGGGGAGGAGAGGGAGAGAGAAGAGGGGAGGAGAGGGGGAGGAGAGAAGAGAGGAGGGGAGGGGAGAGAGAAGAGGGGAGGAGAGGGGGGAGGAGAGAAGAGAGGAGGGGAGAGAGAGAAGAGAGGAGCAGAGGGGGAGAGGAGAGAGAAGAGGGGAGGAGAGGGGGGAGGAGAGAGGGAAGAGGGGAGGAGAGGGGGAGGAGAGAAGAGGGGAGGAGAGAAGAGAGAAGAGGGGAGGAGAGCCTTTGCTGAGAGCCGGAAGAAGAAATGTGCTCTAATCACCATCAGTCATATTTAGCTTCTAACATCACTACTGTCTGAGCGCCGCAGCTCATTAAAATGTCGTGATGCACCTGAACGCATCACTCAAAGCCGTCAGCTCCTCCAGTTAAAACCAGACCAACATGGCGCTCGTACAAAAACTCTGTTATTACTGAACCAGTTCAGAGAAATGTTTCTGACAGGAGGAGAGAAAGAAACTGGAGTTGAAAAGTGAAAACGAAATGGGTAATAAAGCAAGTAGATTGTTAGCATTTCAGCTAAGGAAAGCTCAATCAAGCCGGGTGGTGCCTAAAATTAAACATCCTGACACAAATAGAATCACTTCCCAACCGAAAGAAATAGCAGAGGCGTTTGCCATATATTATAAGAAACTTTATGAAAGTCAAGAATTAGTAGGGAAGAAGGAGAAGATAACAGAAATTCTGGCTTTGGTCCAACTGAATAGTTTGACACAGGATGAGGCTGAGAGGTTGAGTTCTCCTATAACAACACAGGAAATAATAGATAGTATTAGTAAGTTAAAGAACAGCAAATCCCCAGGTGTCGATGGATACTCTGGAGAATAGTACAAAGTTTTTGTTAAAGACTGAGCCCCAATTTTATGCTGATAAACGATATAACTTGATAACTTTATGCACTAGATGAAAGGGACCCCCAAAAACTTGGTCAGAAGCAATTATCTCGGTCATACACAAAGATGGAAAGGACCCCACTCAATGTATGGGATATCGGCCTATAAGTTTGCTTTGTCAGGATCTAAAAATCTTGACCTCTATATTGGCAAACAGAATACAAACACACATTCGGAACTTAGTTAATTCGGATCAAACAGGGTTTATCACCGGACGGCAAGGCACTAACAATGTTAGATGAGCTCGAAATCTACGATCTATTGCCTCTAATAGACAGACTCCATCATTGCTTCTCAGCTTAGATGCTGAGAAAGCTTTTGATAGACTAGACTGGACTTTTCTAGAGCAAACACGCACTCGTATGGGGTTTAATGAAACTTTTTTGAACTGGATTGGAGTGTTCTATTTGAATCCAGTCAAGAGTCAGAGTCAACGGGCAATGCTCCAAATGTTTTGATGTGAGACGGGGGACAAGACAGGGGGATGCACTTTCACCAGCCCTTTTTGCTCTTAGCATTGAGCCCCTTGCAGAACTGATCAGAAGTAACCCCCTTATAGAGGGAATAAGAGATGAGTGCAGGAACCAACATAAAATAGCCCTATATGCTGATGACATATTGTTGTTTATTGAAAATCCCATTCACTCAATCCCTGCTCTCTTAAAAAATCTTGATGAATATGGTGTAGTGTCTGGCTATAAGGTTATCCCTAACAAATCAGAGGCAATATTGGTGTTGGGGGCGTGGCCTGGCCAGCTGGATAATACAGTGTCTTTTTGCAGAACTAAACAGGGGTTTAAATATTTAGGAATCAAACTCACGCCTCATGTACCTCAATTCTTGTCAGGTTTAGGCTACAGACATTTATTAAATCTGCAAGAAAGAAGAAGACAACAAGAATGAGCTTTGGTTACTCGTGAGGAGAAATGGCTAGGAGAGCGCCCAAGTCCACCTCCTACCCACTCTGGCTCCAGACCATTTCTCCTGTGCTTTTATTTAATTTAACAAAGGGGAGGGTTCACAGCATATACATCATAGAAATAAACATTTTGTATGCTTAGCAGTTTATCAACCATAAGTACAATCTCAGGACATCCCGCGCGCATGGGACGCCGAGACGGCAGCTGTGTGGAAGATGCGGCTTTCTCTGTTTATCAGTCTCGGTTAGGGTTCCCTTATCAAGCTCAGAACATATGATTAGAGAGCAGCGCCTGAGTGACGCTGTTAAATAAGAACACAAGATATAAGACTGAAATTAAGCATGAATATGGTAACTATATATAAAAACATTCTAACATATCCCCCCGTTTATCATATTTGTGCTTAATTTCTCACATCACTTGTAACCAGCCACTTCAATATTGATTTTCAGTTACAAGATCATTTTCGCAAGAACACAAACATTTTTATTGTTACTCGTAATCTCCAGGGTCTGGAAAAAGGTCGGGCAAGGATGGAAAATCATCATCCTCGCTAATTTCAGAGTCATGATCAGCATTCCCCAACAACGGATAAGCCTGCGCCAAGTCCTGTTTCATGGGAGAGATAGCAGTGTTGATTAGGCGGGTGAGAAGTGCGCGGATACATGGGATGCAACAACAGCCACACAGAGTGAGAATGGCGGTGAAGATAGCCAGGGAGACCAAAACAGACATTACAAGAGCTTTGTATCTCCCAAACATGTCAGCCCACCATCCCACATAGATGCGTCGACGCCAGAGTCTTTCATCATTTTATTCAAAGTACGAAGACCCTCCAAGGCTCGTGTGAGTGCTCCATCCGCCGCCGCGCCGCCCGGAACAACAGCACAACACACCGTCACATGCTGACAACGAGACAATGTCCAAAAAGAAATAAAAAAATCAAAAGTACCTCCTATCTAAGGCATCTGTTCCTGTCTCGACAATTATTTTCCCAAAGAATTTAAATTCAAACTAAGTATTTGTTTTTCCTTAAACAGTTATTTAAACTGAATTTATTAATATTAAACAATTTAAGTTGATTTTGTTGGCGGTGCAGCAACATCAGATCAGGATCCACCTGCAACATCTCACATCAGATTAGACAGTTCGACAATTTTATTAATGATCAACCACCAAAGAAATACTGATTTTAAACCTCATTATTGTGATCAGAATTTATTCTATGTGCTCCTTATTATCAAATGTGTCTTTTGGAGATTATCTTTTAACTCTCATCATGATTTTTATTGCTTTTATAGCTATTTATTGCCATTCCCCCTTTTACAAAAGAAATAGAAAACATTAAATAATCTTTTACTTTTAATTTAACAATACTTTTAATTTAAAGTATTTCCCATTTATCCTTTATTCCATGTCAACACATAAAAACATCTCTAGTTGGATCACTGTGCTCCTCCTGTTCTCCTCTGTCAGCGTCTCTCATGAGAACTGTCCTGGACAAAACATCGTCTCGTGAGAAGGTCATGTTTCCACCTCATGCTCCTCGTCTGTGGTGTTTCTGATGTCTCACAACAATCTCTGCAGAGAACCCACGGTCTGTCCTGAACCTTCTTATCAGGCAGGTGGTGTTCCTGATGTCTAGTGTCTCTGCAGAGAACCAGGGTCTGTCCTGAACCTTCTTATCAGGCAGGTGGTGTTCCTGATGTCTAGTGTCTCTGCAGAGAACCAGGGTCTGTCCTGAACCTTCTTATCAGGCAGGTGGTGTTCCTGATGTCTAGTGTCTCTGCAGAGAACCAGGGTCTGTCCTGAACCTTCTTATCAGGCAGGTGGTGTTCCTGATGTCTAGTGTCTCTGCAGAGAACCAGGGTCTGTCCTGAACCTTCTTATCAGGCAGGTGGTGTTCCTGATGTCTAGTGTCTCTGCAGAGAACCAGGGTCTGTCCTGAACCTTCTTATCAGGCAGGTGGTGTTCCTGATGTCTAGTGTCTCTGCAGAGAACCCACGGTCTGTCCTGAACCTTCTTATCAGGCAGGTGGTGTTCCTGATGTCTAGTGTCTCTGCAGAGAACCTGGGTCTGTCCTGAAACTTCTTATCAGGCAGGTGGTGTTCCTGATGTCTAGTGTCTCTGCAGAGAACCAGGGTCTGTCCTGAAACTTCTTATCAGGCAGGTGGTGTTCCTGATGTCTAGTGTCTCTGCAGAGAACCAGGGTCTGTCCTGAACTTCTTATCAGGCAGGTGGTGTTCCTGATGTCTAGTGTCTCTGCAGAGAACCAGGGTCTATCCTGAAACTTCTTATCAGGCAGGAGGTGTTCCTGATGTCTAGTGTCTCTGCAGAGAACCAGGGTCTGTCCTGAACTTCTTATCAGACAGGTGGTGTTCCTAATGTCTAGTGTCTCTGCAGAGAACCAGGGTCTGTCCTGAACTTCTTATCAGGCAGGTGGTGTTCCTGATGTCTAGTGTCTCTGCAGAGAACCAGGGTCTGTCCTGAACCTTCTTATCAGGCAGGTGGTGTTCCTGATGTCTAGTGTCTCTGCAGAGAACCACGGTCTGTCCTGAACTTCTTATCAGGCAGGTGGTGTTCCTGATGTCTAGTGTCTCTGCAGAGAACCAGGGTCTGTCCTGAACCTTCTTATCAGGCAGGTGGTGTTCCTGATGTCTAGTGTCTCTGCAGAGAACCAGGGTCTGTCCTGAACTTCTTATCAGGCAGGTGGTGTTCCTGATGTCTAGTGTCTCTGCAGAGAACCAGGGTCTGTCCTGAACCTTCTTATCAGGCAGGTGGTGTTCCCTTTGTACCACAAACAACGTCTGAGTCTGATGAGGGACTGGACAACGATGGTCGAGAGGACAAGAGGCTGAGGTGACAGTCCCAGGATGCATCAGTAGATTTAAATATCATCATTTGAATTCAAAGGGAATGGCTTTGCCCGTCGCATTAGTTTGACTTTTAACAGGTAAAAAACCGTAAGACTAGTTATTTTCATATCTCCTGGTTGGTTCATTTATTGGTTTATTAACTTTGTTCATACACTTTTTCCTGTAGAAACTTGAATCACTAAATTTGGAGTTTGAAAGTATTGCCCTGGTGGTGGTCTGTTTAAATTACATCTGATGGTTTGTTATTGGACTTTTAGTTCAGTTCTTTGATATAAATTGTTTTGAGACCCACAGGATCTCTTTCTGAAACTTTTACTCCTATTTCCTAAGAATGAACTAAAACCTGTTCTGTTAGTTCTTTTAACTAACCCTGCTGGTTGGAAGTGATAACTTTAATTTAATTTAATCAATTTATATTAACCATGTTTCTTTCATTTGTCTTATTTGTTAAATCAAATCTACATCAGTTAAAAACACTATTTTAGAATAAAGGCTTGGCTCTAATGCAAACTAAGCATGATCCTTTGTCTGGATTTTGTGAAGTTTTTGCTGCTTGTTCTACCATTAACAACCAGTTGTTTTCATCTCCTGAGATTCCTGTGCTAATTTTAAAGTAATCATCAGCTCCCGCATCCTGATCAATCGCCACTATCCCTGCATGTTTTACTGCTGAGGTCATCCAAGCTTTGGTCTGTTTTTTAGTTTGTTTGGGGCAATTATAGTCGCATAGTGTAGCTGGAAAGGCACATCTTTCCCTACTTTGTACTCCCATAAATAGAATCCCCAACATGTCACTGCATTTGCATGTCTTGAATACGTGGGAGGGGTGATCGTCCTGTTTTTTGTTAAGTCTACTGTTATGATTACTGCTGTGCTGGATGCGGTTGGTGCCTGAATCGCGATGATTGACCGGTGATACTTTGCATATGTAGTAGTTGTGTACCCCGACCAGCCTGCCCCCACATCTTCCGCTACTAAAGTTCCCCAGGTGGTGTCTTTTATGTCATTAGTTAAGTACCACCGCGCACCATGACCCCCTTTTGTCCGTTCCACTCTAGGTTTTTTGCTGCAGGATTATGGTGGTCGTTCTGTGTGTTGGTAAATACACTTGCGGTACGTGAAGGTGTGATCCCCAGCTGATATTCCCATCACATCCATCCCTTGTATCTCTAACTGCGGCATGTCTTCTTGGTCTGGTTTGGTTTCTTTCGCTGTGTTGAGGCGGTTCCCACAGGAACCACACTAAGGCAAAAAGCATCATTGTGATTGCTACGACGGTTAGGGTCCGGAGGACTTTGTCATTACTGCTCAGTTCTGCTTCTGCTAAGTCGCTTCACAGCTTGTAACGTCTTCTGCTGACTTTCAGGCCTACCCAGGCTCTAAACGCCTGAGTCCACCGTATTATCAGCCTTTTGCTCGTTAGGCGAGGTCGGTGACTCAGCAGTGATGACTTTTTTACAATGTGATAAAACAAGGTTTCGTATGGTGTTAAACCGTTTGTACTTGTTGTATTTATGTACATTTTTACTAGGTCTAAACATTTAGTCCATGGCCTATTTATTTCTTCCATGCACTTCTTTAGCCCATTCTTTCCACTAGTCCTGCACTTTGTGGGTGATAAGCACAATGAGTTTTTAAATTTTGTTCCTACATTTTCTGTTACCGTCTATATGAATTTGTTTACCGAATAGCTTCCATTATCACAGTAAATTGTTTTTGCTATTCCGTATGTTGGGATTATTATTTGTGCAAAGTGCTTTTGCTACTGTTACAGTATCTGGATGTTTTTGTTGGTATTATCTCTACCCAATTAGAGAATGTGTCTATTATTATTATTATTATTATTATTATGGTTTTGGAATTTCACCTCCTTTTTTGTCTTCTGTTTTAGACAGATTATACATACTGCTCAAAAAAAATCTGTTTTAATTCTTATTATATATATATATATTTTTTTTAGTAAGAATTGATGATGTTATTAGTGTACCATCCCTCCTGTTGAGGCAAGGCGAAGCCCGTGGCTCATTATTGCTCCTATTTATAGAGTGATTTTGGTAGAGTAGGTTTTCCTTCTGGTCAGAAATAGATACTCTCTTTCTGCTGTGCTCCATTTTTTTTTTTTTTATTTATTTATTATTCTATTTTTCTTATCCAATATTGTTTTTCTGTTTTGGAACCGGGTTTTGCACATCTTTTAAAACTTCTTCATCTACTCCTGTATTCTGAAGATTAATATCTCGCTCCTGGTTTAATTTGACCACTTCTTTGGCTGTTTTATCTGCAAATACATTGCTTTTTGACATTTGAACCATCTGTGTTCTTTTTATATGATCTATAAATATTGTTAAATCTGATTTTGTTAGATGCACCTTTTAAATCTGGTCAAGGATGTACGTTTTTGGTAGACAGTCAAACTGTCATGTCTCGCATGATAAGATAGTTTGTTTTGACGTAATATCACAGACAAATACTAGCCAGATTATTTTGTTTCTGCAAAGGTAACAATCTATTATCTTAAAAAATTGAGAATCATTTGATCAGTTTCTTATTTTTTTATTTCTTGTTTGAGGTTTTGTTTTCTTGTAAACTGACTCTTTCCAAACTTAATCTAAATGTTTAGTCTAGTTTTAGTCACCATGTTAGTTTAGTTTAGTTTCACTAATCTATTGTTGATTTTATAAACCATTTAATTCCTGGACCTCTGTAAAAGGTCTTAAATTTCATTGCACACATCAAATTCTAATTTTGATCCTCAAACTCTCAAGTTTAAACTCGTATCTACATGTTCCTACTGAAATGTTCAACACTGTGCATTTGAATCCCTTCATTCTCCCACTGTGTGTGTGTGTGTGTGTGTGTGTGTGTGTGTGTGTGTGTGTGTGTGTGTGTGTGTGTGTGTGTGTGTGTGTGTGTGTGTTCTCATGGTACGACCTTGGCACGCTGAAGTGTATTTTACGTCGCGACACGGCATGTTCGTCATTACGTTAGAAGTTTCCATGTTTGTAGTCCAACCTAGCGCCTCCACAGCCTCTCATTCCTCCATGTTTGTAGTCCAACCTAGCGCCTCCACAGCCTCTCATTCCTCCATGTTTGTAGTCCAACCTAGCGCCTCCACAGCCTCTCATTCCTCCATGTTTGTAGTCCAATCTAGCGCCTCCACAGCCTCTCATTCCTCCATGTTTGTAGTCCAATCTAGCGCCTCCACAGCCTCTCATTCCTCCATGTTTGTAGTCCAATCTACCGCCTCCACAGCCTCTCATTCCTCCATGTTTGTAGTCCAATCTAGCGCCTCCACAGCCTCTCATTCCTCCATGTTTGTAGTCCAATCTACCGCCTCCACAGCCTCTCATTCCTCCACCAGCAACGTCTGGTAGAAGCAGAATGAGATCGGAGCTGTGGATTCTGTTTTCATTCAATGTCCTCGGTCTCCATAACAGCTGTTTGATAAGGAGGAGCTCTGATTCATGCATATACACCCAAAGTATTTGTTCAAGGATTCCTTTATTGATTCATTTACTTTATTCAGTTAATTTAGCAATTTTATTTATAGATTTTTAAGTTTAAATTCCAAATAACTTGATAAGTTTATTTCTTCACTAAACACACTAAAGTAACCCGACACATTACTTAGAGCAGCTTTGTTTTGTTTTTGTGTTATCTCGTCTAAAGCTGTTCAGTGTGGAGACGTGTCTCCTGCACACACACTGAGCACACACACACACACACACACACACACACACACACACACACACACACACACACACACACACACACACACACACACACACACACACACACACACACAAAAACACACACTTGTACTTTAAGTTGTATAACTAATTTTACACACTCTTCTGATTGCAGTTTTTGTTTAAATCCGTATTTCTTTTGCTTTACTATTTTAGATATTGAGTCAAGCGAGGGAGACTTTTACTAATACATTTTGCATCACCAACTTCATCACTAATTAGTTTTTGTACAACAGCTTCCCATTTTTAATTTATGTTGCCAGTGCGATCTCATGGAGAGAAAATGTCTCATGGACCCACTAATTCCTCCTTGAAAGACGAGCTTCTAGGGCAAACCTGTTGTTCGCTCCGGTCTTCCACTGGGTGTTTCTATCACAGGAGGAAGAGCAGTTTTAGATTCTCCCACAATTCCACCTGATGAGTCAGCAATAAGAGGTTATTTTTACTCCCCAGATAGAGCTCAGTTGACACCGTGAGGTTTTACTGATCGTCTGGGTTTCGAAAATAATTTCTCTTCATACACACAGTCTTTTGGTCAGTCACAGTCACTCCAGTACTTTTTGTTTTTATTTATATAACGCATACCATTTCTATGTGCTGTCATAACCTTTTTGCATCTTTTTAGGATCCTTTTTAGTTTTTTCTTCAATCGCATTTTGTAAAACTGTTATTTTTGTGTATTGAGGCTCCCGTCGAAGTCGTATTTTGTAATCCAGTTATCCAAATGTTTTACATTTTCTTCGCTGCAGCGTTCTACATATTTCCAATCTTTACAAGTTAATTTATCGCGCGGTTTAGATTTTTTGGTGTTCCCTTGTCCCATTTTGTTTTAAATTTGGACGGACCGTACTACTTGGGGTAGTCTATGGTTCCGTTGGTCGACCTTTCAACAGGGTAGTGGTTAATCTTTACTGATCGTGGTAATTCTCACTTCAACCCTTTCAGGTGGAGAATTCTTGCCTGTGCATCCACGTCAGCCCACTACTTACTTTCCTGTTGTTTTAAATCAGGAGATGTCTTCAAACAGGAGATGGTAGCTTCTAACAGGAGATGGTAGATGGTAGCTTCTAACAGGAGATGGTAGCTTCTAACAGGAGATGGTAGCTTCTAACAGGAGATGGTAGCGTCTAACAGGAGATGGTAGCGTCTAACAGGAGATGGTAGCGTCTAACAGGAGATGGTAGCTTCTAACAGGAGATGGTAGCTTCTAACAGGAGATGGTAGATGGTAGCTTCTAACAGGAGATGGTAGCTTCTAACAGGAGATGGTAGCTTCTAACAGGAGATGGTAGCTTCTAACAGGAGATGGTAGCTTCTAACAGGAGATGGTAGCTTCTAACAGGAGATGGTAGCTTCTAACAGGAGATGGTAGCTTCTAACAGGAGATGGTAGCTTCTAACAGGAGATGGTAGCTTCTAACAGGAGATGGTAGCTTCTAACAGGAGATGGTAGCTTCTAACAGGAGATGGTAGCTTCTAACAGGAGATGGTAGCTTCTAACAGGAGATGGTAGCTTCAAACAGGATATGGTAGCTTCTAACAGGAGATGGTAGATGGTAGCTTCTAACAGGAGATGGTAGATGGTAGCTTCTAACAGGAGATGGTAGCTTCTAACAGGAGATGGTAGCTTCTAACAGGAGATGGTAGATGGTAGCTTCTAACAGGAGATGGTAGCTTCTAACAGGAGATGGTAGCTTCTAACAGGAGATGGTAGCTTCAAACAGGAGATGGTAGCTTCTAACAGGAGATGGTAGCTTCTAACAGGAGATGGTAGCTTCAAACAGGAGATGGTAGATGGTAGCTTCTAACAGGAGATGGTAGCTTCAAACAGGAGATGGTAGCTTCTAACAGGAGATGGTAGCTTCTAACAGGAGATGGTAGCTTCTAACAGGAGATGGTAGATGGTAGCTTCTAACAGGAGATGGTAGCTTCAAACAGGAGATGGTAGCTTCTAACCCCTTACCAAAAAGAAGTACATTCAAGTATACTTCAAGTATACTAAAAATCAAGGTAGTATACTTCAAGTTTACTTTAAGTGTACTTATCAGAAGTATACTTTACCAAGTACATTTTAAGTATACTAATAATTATACTTATATATATACTTATTCTAAAGCTTACTTACATTTAGACTATACTTGTACTTGACTATACTTATCAGAAGTATACTTTACCAAGTACATTTTAAGTATACTTATATATATACTTATTCTAAAGCTTACTTACATTTAGACTATACTTGTACTTGACTATACTTATCAGAAGTATATTTTACCAAGTACATTTTAAGTATACTAATAATTATACTTATATATATACTTATTCTAAAGTTTACTTACATTTAGACTATACTTGTACTTGACTATACTTATCAGAAGTATACTTCACCAAGTATATTTTAAGTACACTCATAATTATGCCAATGTTATATATGTATATACTTATACTAAAGTTTACTTACATTTAGACTACACTTGTACTTATCAGAAGTACATTTCACCAAGTAAAGTTTAAGTATATTAAAATTTAGGCTATACTTTTATACTTATATGTATACTTACACTAAAGTTTACATTTAGATAATACTTGTTCTTGAGTATATCTTATTAAAATGAAATATGACAAGATATAAAACTATTTGCAGTTGTATTTTTGACTGTAGCCCATTTAATATATTTTCACATTTGCTAGATTGTTTCTGTACTATACTATACTGTAAGATAATCCAAATCATATCGATCCGATATTTGATTTTTTTTGGCAAAAGGTCAGTATGTATGTGGCTTATAAGTTTATAGCCTAAGTGAACCTGGTGTTTCTCATAGTCTACAGTGTCATAACCTTTTTTTTGTTTATTTCAAACAACTTCCAACCCTTAAATGGCACATAAAACCACCTATTTTATAACAATGGAAAAAGGAGAAAAATAACTTATCAGGTAGTTTATTAATGCTCATAAAATGGGAACATTTATTAAAGACAATGAGCTCTTTCAATCCCGTTCATATGGATTTGGCAGAGGTACAACATACAGTTTATCAGTCTCAACAACAACACATTTCTTTAATATCTTATAAGGGCAAATGACATACACATTTCCAGTCTTAACTTCATGAATGAAAGTACTCTCTACATCAATCTTTGAATCTTTACACAATGGCCTGTTAGATTTACTCAGCTTCTCTACCAACACACAAGAATGTTTGCTACATGCACAGTATCCCGGGTTTTCATGTGCACACTTTTCTTTAAAGACAACCGAGTCATTAATTAAACACAATTTACCATCATTCAAAGATACAGCACTGTTTAATCTTTTTTTCAGCCGTTCATAGACTTTCAGACTGTGAAACAAAACAGCTGTAACCAAAATACGCCTGTAATACCAGAAGCAGTTACTTAGATTTTCACATAGTTTTCCAATGGCAAGCCCATGTGAAGCTAGGATGTCTACCTGCCATGGAGGATGACCAAATCCTTATACCCTATAACAAGAATAAAGATCCCTTTTTTCAGGTGTTCATCTGCATCAAGTATCACTTACACGGGGACAGTCAGCTCTAATGCCAAGGTATTTCAAACAGCATTCACAATAAAAGTGTACTTCATATGTAGATGAGCTTCCAAATTCTTTTTGGAACAGGTAATTGGAGGATGGGATCAAACCAGGAAAGGCAATGTTGAGCATTTCAAGCAAATGAGTCACTGCTTCACCAGTCAAATTGTGCCACAACTGGAAGGGCAGGAGCATCAGTAGTCTCTCCTTTAGTTCCCGGAGGACCAGGATACAAGAGCTTGTCACCAGCATCTTCCTCATCTTCATTGACCTAGACAAGAGAGTACACCCAAAATGTTAGTAGTTGACATATTTAAAGTTTGGGCAAAAAACGTTTTTCTTGAATTACCAATCCCACAGAGCCACTCGATTAAAACAAACACTAATAAAATATTTTTATACATCATATTTTCAAATCCCAAAGCATAGTATGACTCCTAACTTTGCTGAAATATAAGTGTATTGAACACATATGATAAAGCATGCCCCTCATGTGTTATGTATAATTAAAGAAACCAGGCGGGTTTTCGTAAGGTACACTTTCTAATGCTTGTATATTAAAGAGGGTCTAACTTTGATTGACATCCCATAAGCATCAGAGCCAAAGGCGAGGTTACGACTGAACTACACGCCCGGCCAGGGTCAAGTCTACAATGAAGATCCCGCCCATATGCCTTCTTCTCGGGGGAGGGGGGTCACTTTGTGAACATATTAGACAAAAAGCCTGCGACATAAATTAAAAAAAAAAGTATGGGCGTATTTTGTTCACTTTGCTTCAGAGTAAAAAACAAAGTAGGCTACACAGTTGCAAGACAACAGTAACCTGTCGTTCATAACTTACCTTTGCTTCCTTGCATCTGTTCCGTGTTCTTTTCGGGATTTGTTCTGTGCCATCCTCCAAGTACTTCTTGTACGGTCCCGAACGTTTTGCCATGATTTCGCTACAAAAATGTACCACGATCCTCCATTACGCTTCACGTTTCTTCTCTCTGCCTTCTCATTTCCCAGCATTCATTTCGACACGGTAGTCTCGCGGTACTACACGTAGTGCGACCCAACTTCGCTGCATAGAGATCTCGCGATAGCTCATTCGCGCTCCTTCAAACGTTCGCGCGCTTGCAGGTGAAGGAAAAAAGAAAAGAAAAACGGGAGCTCGTCGACGAGATAGGTGTGTTAAAACCTTGATATGGCGTATGCTATTTATTACTTTAAAGACAAGGCTGTAGAGGTGGGACCAATACAATGGATGAAGGAGGACGACCAAAAACAACTGTCATCCAAACCTTTTAACGAGTGCCCTAATCTGGAGGATGGAGATGGCAGGTTGAACGTCAAGTGGACAGGTGGACGTAAGGGGAAAAAAGACGGCCAAAGGACGTTTCCAGCGAAGATTTTAATGATCAGCGGTCAGTATATGTATGATTTATCTTTTATATATTTATTTAAGTAAAATACCTTTCCAGAAAAAAATATGTTACAACACCGCGTATTCGGCTTATTACACAGTTTTTGTCAAGTCAATTGCACTTTTGGGCTGAAATCAAGGCCTTAAATGTCATTATAAAGCATTAAATTGCATTCAAACTGGCATAAATGTAGATTTCTGGGAAAATTATGACATTGCTCAATAATTTTTACTGTTTAAGTTAATCAAATATACCAATATGATTGTCTAAAGTTATATGTGTGAACAGTTTATCAAGTTTATGGTGACGTTTTCTTGCATGTGAAAAATTTGAGTTGACATATTCATTATTGTGCATTTTTGTGTCTCATTGCACTCTTTTAATGTTTCTCATAGACAATTACACTGACCTGTGTAAAAAGAGAGAGGACTTCATAAAAGGAGAAGATATCTGGAAAAGACCAAACGATAATGAGAAACGAAAGAGAACGGCCAACAGCAAGTGGATGGAGAAAGAGCAACCGAAAGGCATTCAAAACAGGTAAAACATTATTAAAAAAAAAAAAAGTATGACTACATACAAAGCTCTATAACCGATTAATCATACACCTCATGTCATGAAAATGAAAAGTAAATCTTTCCTATATTCAAGTGATTTTTGAGTCTCTCATGTCATCTCTGTATGGTCTGAGACTGCACATGCAGCGTCTCCAGCAACATGGAGCTGCCTGTGGAGACCTCTGTAAATAATGCAGATCGACATACACAGCAGCCCGCATTGGCTGATGCCGATACACGTAAAAACTACAAAAATCGGCTGATAATATCGGCCGGTCACTCATACTTTCCAAATACTAACATGCAAAATATCTATTTGGCAGCAAAAGACAAAAAAAGCATCCTCATCCTGTCCTGCAAAAGAGGCTGCAAATCAAATGATTGAAGAGTTGAAGAAGGATCTCATGGAACAGCAAGCTTTGGAGGTAATTTGTATATTTTTTGTTTAATTTAGGAAATAATCTGGCAATCTATTGGGGCTGCTAGTAGTTTATATCGGCGACCTTGCTGTGCTTATCTTCGGCAGAGAAACGCTCGCTTGCTCAAGTTTGACCGGAAGACAGTCAGCAGCACATAAAGATGTGGAGTCCAAGCCACAACTTGATGCAGCAAAACTTGATGCCATTGTTGGTGAGTGTACTTAACTACTTTTAAATATCAAAATAAATTGTACTAACACGTTACACCGTTGCTTAGTTCTCCATTGTTGTTTTGATGCAGCACGGGAGGGAAAGGGTTAAGTCTGCAGAATCAGTAAGGAAAACTGCAGCAAAAAGCAAAAAAAGGTGTGAGGAATTCACCTGTGAGTAGCTACAAAAGCTTTCCACATAAAATCATGTGTTGGTAACTGTGTGTACAAGGAGCAGCGAGAACAGGAAGAAGTGACAGGAGACATGCAGACGTTCTCCTCACAATTTGAGAGCCACTGGTCTAAACCAGGAGGATCAAACTGCCATGTGGACTTCTGGAGGTCGTCAGGAAAATATCAATGATACAATATTAGGAGTTCGCTAAAATAGTTGCACTTTTCTATTTTATTATTTGACTATTTATAAACGTATACACATATATATCAAAAGTACCAATGGATGGTTTTCTGATGGAAATCTCACGTTTCTTTCATTGCATACAAAATCTAAGACCATTTTAAGCATTTCAAAGTGCACTAACTTTAACTTTGTACATCCAGACGTTTTGACTTGCTATAAAGAAAAGTGTTAAAAGATAGAAGTCTTGTCTAAAATTAATAAACCCTGCTGCTTGTTTTGCATATTTGACAATCGATACCTTTTTCCATCATGGGTGTACAGTTAAAGCATTATATGCGTACCTATTGTTAATTAATTACATCAAAATTAACTTATCTATTGTGATCAATCAAATTTTAAAAGTCTGCTTAATCTGATATTCAAAAAAATGATTCACAGCAGTATTATTAATTGAAGTATGAACTGTTAAGATTTTGTGGTGTCAGAGTTCACCTAACAGTACAAGTGTTCATTTCTTTTTGTGTGTGTGTGTGTGTGTTCACAGGGCATGCTCAGTCCAAGTTTCCATCTATGAGCGTTCCAGATGTGAGAAAAATAATAAGAAAGAAATGCAACAACGAAAACTTCAAAAAAGCATCAACAAGCAAGCAAGTAAATGCTTAAAACAGACAATTAAAACATGTTCAGAATAGTTTGTGTTCTCAAGTTTGTTTCCTCCTGTTGAACAAATCTGTTGTTATAATGTTCAATTTCTACAATTCTCTATATGTTGAATAAATGTAAACAAAATTGCTTTGCTGTTTTCTTAACTTTATTTTCTCAGCATAAAGGTGAAGTATCACGAAGTAGTGGACTTGAAATGTATTGGTAGTAATAGTAATACCAAGTTTAACTTTAAGTATACTGTAAAGTATACTTTCAAAGAGAGAAGTATACTCAATTTTATCAGAAGTACACTGGAAGTAAACTTAAAAGATTACTTTAAGTATACTTTTGGCATACTTTAAAGTATACTTGTAGTATACTAAAAGTGGGCCAATTTAGTCCCAAGGAGTATACTTGTAAGTATCATTACTTTAAGTATACTGTAAAGTATACTTTCAAAGAGAAAAGTATACTCAATTATATCAGAAGTACACTACAAGTAAACTTGTATTATTACTTTAAGTATACTGTAAAGTATACTTTCAAAGAGAGAAGTATACTACAAGTAAACTTAAAAGATTACTTTAAGTATACTGTAAAGTATACTTTCAAAGAGAGAAGTATACTACAAGTAAACTTAAAAGATTATTTTAAGTATACTGTAAAGTATACTTTCAAAGAGAGAAGTATACTACAAGTAAACTTAAAAGATTACTTTAAGTATACTGAAAAGTGTACTTTCAAAGATAAAAGTATACTCAATCATATCAGAAGTACACTACAAGTAAACTTAAAAGATTACTTTAAGTATACTTTTGGTATACTTTAAAGTATACTTGTAGTATACTACAAGTGGGCCAATTTAGTCCCAAGGAGTATACTTGTAAGTAAACTTCTAGTGCAAATATAAGTATACTTGGTAGAGTATACTATGTATACTTAAGTACACTTGATATTACATACTTGAAGTATACTTCTTTTTGGTAAGGGACAGGAGATGGTAGCTTCTAACAGGAGATGGTAGCTTCTAACAGGAGATGGTAGCTTCAAACAGGAGATGGTAGCTTCTAACAGGAGATGGTAGCGTCTAACAGGAGATGGTAGCGTCTAACAGGAGATGGTAGCTTCTAACAGGAGATGGTAGCTTCTAACAGGAGATGGTAGATGGTAGCTTCTAACAGGAGATGGTAGCTTCTAACAGGAGATGGTAGCTTCTAACAGGAGATGGTAGCGTCTAACAGGAGATGGTAGCTTCTAACAGGAGATGGTAGCTTCTAACAGGAGATGGTAGCTTCTAACAGGAGATGGTAGCTTCTAACAGGAGATGGTAGCTTCTAACAGGAGATGGTAGCTTCTAACAGGAGATGGTAGCTTCTAACAGGAGATGGTAGCTTCTAACAGGAGATGGTAGCTTCTAACAGGAGATGGTAGCTTCTAACAGGAGATGGTAGATGGTAGCTTCTAACAGGAGATGGTAGCTTCAAACAGGATATGGTAGCTTCTAACAGGAGATGGTAGATGGTAGCTTCTAACAGGAGATGGTAGCTTCTAACAGGAGATGGTAGCTTCAAACAGGAGATGGTAGATGGTAGCTTCTAACAGGAGATGGTAGCTTCAAACAGGAGATGGTAGCTTCTAACAGGAGATGGTAGCTTCTAACAGGAGATGGTAGCTTCTAACAGGAGATGGTAGCTTCAAACAGGAGATGGTAGATGGTAGCTTCTAACAGGAGATGGTAGCTTCAAACAGGAGATGGTAGCTTCTAACAGGAGATGGTAGCGTCTAACAGGAGATGGTAGCGTCTAACAGGAGATGGTAGCTTCTAACAGGAGATGGTAGCTTCAAACAGGATATGGTAGCTTCTAACAGGAGATGGTAGATGGTAGCTTCTAACAGGAGATGGTAGCTTCTAACAGGAGATGGTAGCTTCAAACAGGAGATGGTAGATGGTAGCTTCTAACAGGAGATGGTAGCTTCAAACAGGAGATGGTAGCTTCTAACAGGAGATGGTAGCTTCTAACAGGAGATGGTAGCTTCTAACAGGAGATGGTAGCTTCAAACAGGAGATGGTAGATGGTAGCTTCTAACAGGAGATGGTAGCTTCAAACAGGAGATGGTAGCTTCTAACAGGAGATGGTAGCGTCTAACAGGAGATGGTAGCGTCTAACAGGAGATGGTAGCTTCTAACAGGAGATGGTAGCTTCTAACAGGAGATGGTAGCTTCTAACAGGAGATGGTAGCTTCTAACAGGAGATGGTAGCTTCAAACAGGAGATGGTAGCTTCTAACAGGAGATGGTAGCTTCAAACAGGAGATGGTAGCTTCTAACAGGATATGGTAGCTTCTAACAGGAGATGGTAGCTTCTAACAGGATATGGTAGCTTCTAACAGGATATGGTAGCTTCTAACAGGAGATGGTAGATGGTAGCTTCTAACAGGAGATGGTAGCTTCTAACAGGAGATGGTAGCTTCAAACAGGAGATGGTAGATGGTAGCTTCTAACAGGAGATGGTAGCTTCTAACAGGAGATGGTAGATGGTAGCTTCTAACAGGAGATGGTAGATGGTAGCTTCTAACAGGAGATGGTAGATGGTAGCTTCAAACAGGAGATGGTAGATGGTAGCTTCTAACAGGAGATGGTAGATGGTAGCTTCAAACAGGAGATGGTAGCTTCTAACAGGAGATGGTAGCTTCTAACAGGCGATGGTAGCTAACAGGAGATGGTAGCTTCTAACAGGAGATGGTAGCTTCAAACAGGAGATGGTAGATGGTAGCTTCTAACAGGAGATGGTAGCTTCAAACAGGAGATGGTAGCTTCTAACAGGAGATGGTAGCTAACAGGAGATGGTAGCTTCTAACAGGAGATGGTAGCTTCAAACAGGAGATGGTAGATGGTAGCTTCTAACAGGAGATGGTAGCTTCAAACAGGAGATGGTAGCTTCTAACAGGAGATGGTAGCTTCAAACAGGAGATGGTAGCTTCTAACAGGAGATGGTAGCTTCTAACAGGAGATGGTAGCTTCTAACAGCACCGGCAAATGGTCAGAGAACACACTGTCACAGATTTCCACATTTGACACAGACAGACCATGACAGAGGACGAGATCCAGTGTGTGTCCATGTTCATGTGTGGGTCCAGACACACACTGCTCCAAATTAAAAGCGTCAATAATGCTTAAAAAGTCTTTCACCAACAGTTTATCAGGACAGCACACATGGATGTTAAAATCCCCTACAAGCAGGACACGATCATACCTGGGCATAATTTCAGCCAGAAGATCGGAAAAGTCATTTAGGAAGTCTTTGTTGTATTTTGGTGGTCGGTAGATGACGGCACACAGAACCGGTCTGAGCGACCCACCTCAAATATATTAGCTTCAAAGCTAGAGAAAGAGGATGAGACAGCACGCGGTTTACAGTTAAAATCCCTTTTAAAAACAGTGGCCGTCCCTCCTCCACGACCAGACAACCGCGGGGAGTTAAAATAAGAGCAGCCAACCGGTAAAAGTTCGATCATCGGGCTGCAGTCGCCGGCGCCGATCCACGTCTCAGTGACAAAGAGGAAATCCAGGCAGCGGGAGTCTAAGAAATCCCTCAGGATAAACGTTTTGTTCACCAGTGATCTGGCGTTCACCAGGCCAAACCTGGCAGGAGCCGGGGGCTTCGGTTCGGCAGCTCGCGGAGCCCGGGGCAGTGACTTCAGGAGCCGGAGGTTTACGCCACGCTGAGGAAGCCGCGGAGGGCGGGTGCGGCGGGGTCGAGCCGGCGACAGGTACAAGGCAGGCGTCGATTGGGTCCAGGAAACGCCGAGGCAGGGCGAGGGGATGAATTAGTCCATATCCTGTCCAGGAAATGGACGAAGATTTCACCAGCCAGATTTTCAGTTTCGTCAGCCTGCCGCCGCGTTTGCCGCGACGGCAGGCTGACGCTCCACTTCCGCCGAGGAAGTGGAGCAGGAGCCCAACATAGGTGAGTCGGTATCCCCGCTAGTAGCGGGGGCACCGTTCCCTGCCCACTATGGTTAAAAGCATGTAGATTTTCGACATTATGTCGAAGATGCAAAAGAGTCTGGCGATCAAACACCAGCAGAGATCTGGTTAGTGCTGAGTGTTAAAAACAACAGAAATATTAGCCATCGTAGGAGCAGACGGCGGCCAGCGACACACAGCGGCGCCATCTTGCTCGGATGATGATTAGAAAACAGCGCCTGAGTGACGCTGTTAAATAAGAACACAAGAAATAATACTGAAATTAAGCATGGATATGGTAACTATATATAAAAACATTCTAACAATTCTACAAGGCTAATTATGGAAAAATATTTGAAACATTTAGGAAGGAACTCGCTAGATGGGAGGTGCTCCCTTTGTCTCTTCTGGGTAGAGTGGAAGCTATTAAAATTAATCTACTTCCCAGACTTTTGTTCCTATTTTAGTCTCTCCCAGTGATGGTCCCAACACCAGCCTTCACAATGCTGGACAGACTTACGTCTAGGTTCATATGGCAAAATAAGAGACCAAGAGTGAGACTTAAAACACTTACTCTTGAGAAGAGGAGGGGTGGACTTGGCCTTCCCAGCATGAAATCGACTTTTGGGCAGCGCAGCTAACAACGGTGGTAGCCTGGGTTCATACTGATGTGGAGTCAGGATGGGGAAATGTTAGAGTGTTATTCCATTTAGTTACAATATTCATGCTTAATCTCAGTCTTATGTCTTCTGTCTTTATTTAGCAGCGTCACTCAGGCGCTGTTGTTTAACTTTGACTAGTCATGTGTTCTGAGCCTTGGTAGAACCACTCTGAGCAATATGATGAAACAGGAACACTGTGTCTTCCCCGTAGCACCACCTATCCACGTGTAGAGGACGCCCTGAGATTGTGCTTACTCTTGATAACTGTCAAGCTCAACAACTTGTCTATTTCTCTGATGCATATCCTGTAAACCCTCCCATTTGTTAATGGAAATAAAGAGCACAGGAGAACGGCAGAAGCTCAGAGCGGGTCGGAACGGTGACTAGAGCACTTCCTGCTCGTTCTCCTCATGAGTCAAAGAAACTTACCCTTGTTGTCTTCTTCTTTCTTGCAGATTTAATAAATGTCTATAGCCTAAACCTGACATTTAACTTGGTCCCTCGAGCCGGATCATACTGTGCAATATCACACTGTGCAATTATTCAATTTTAATCTATCCATTTCTCATCCTGCTCTTTTATTTAACATTCATATGCACCTTATTTTAAATGTTTGACTGTTTACACTACTTTTTAAAAATATATTTATATACATTTTTTATTAATGCCTTTTTTACCGGTTGCTAAGCAACGACATTTTCTTGCCAGTTCCTCACTGTGTGATGTATTGTGCAATGACAATAAAGAAAGTCCAAGTCTCTCTAAATGGAACAAGAAAAAACAACCCTGCACATTTAGTTTGATGACTCAGCATTTAATGAACATTCAGGTTAAATATCTGTGTGTGTGTGTGTGTGTGTGTGTGTGTGTGTGTGTTAGAAGTTGGGCTTGTGCT
This sequence comes from Blennius ocellaris, assembly GCF_963422515.1. Taxonomy (NCBI): domain Eukaryota; kingdom Metazoa; phylum Chordata; class Actinopteri; order Blenniiformes; family Blenniidae; genus Blennius; species Blennius ocellaris. Next base: position 52,795 of record NW_027662229.1, read on the forward strand.
TCTTCACCTCCACCATGAGGTGATGCAGGTTGATGAGTTCTGATCGGACGACCAGGCTGCGGAACGTCGGCTGGTTGAGAACTTTGTGGAAGCCGTGGTAGTACTGGATGAGCTGGGTGAGCGCCCCCTGCAGGGCGACAGGGTCAGTACACACACACACGCACGCACGCACACACACACACACACACACACACCTGGATGATGCTGGTTCCATTCTTGAAGTTGGTGAAGGATCTCATGACGTCCTGACTCATGGCCTCCACAGACTGTTTCCAGGTGCTGGAGAACCCTCGGACCAGCTGGGTGATCCGAGCTGCACACACACACACACACACACACACACACACACACACACACACACACACACACACACACACACACACACACACACACACACACACACACACACACACACACACACACACACACACACACACACACACACACACACACACACACACATTTCAGATTGACCACAAACAGTTTCATATTTCCTCAACAAGTGAAACAAGAAGAAACTAAAACTGTGTGTGTGTGTGTGTGTGTGTGTGTGTGTGTGTGTGCGTGCGTGTGCGTGTGCGTGTGTGTGTGTGTGCGTGCGTGTGCGTGTGCGTGTGTGTGTGCGCGAGACCTTCGTCAGTCTTCAGCCGGTCCAGCGTTCCTTTCTCCAGCAGAGCCTCGGCCTCCTTGACGAAGGAGATCATCCCTCCAAACGGTGGAGACAAGATCTCCTCGATGAACTCCTGCAGGACAGACCACATGAGGAGGAGGTCTACCAGAACCACCAGGTCCCCCTCTGACCTGGAACCACCAGGTCCACTAGAACCACCAGGTCCTCCAGAACCACTGAGGATCTCCAGAACCACCTGGCCCTCCAGAACCACTGAGGATCTCCAGAACCACCTGGCCCTCCAGAACCACTGAGGATCTCCAGAACCACCTGGCCCTCCAGAACCACTGAGGATCTCCAGTGTGAATATTCATTGGTTCACTTTTGATCATTTAGAGTATTTTCAATGGAGGGACACTGGGGCAGGTCCTGGACCCGGGACAGGTCCTAGACCCGGGGCAGGTCCTGGACCCGGGGCAGGTCCTAGACCCGGGGCAGGTCCTGGACCCGGGGCAGGTCCTAGACCCGGGGCAGGTCCTGGACCCGGGGCAGGTCCTAGTCCCGGGGCAGGTCTGGAGGAGCTGGGCCTGTCCTGGGCTGTTTGATCCGTTAATAAGAAGTAAAGTTGAAGGAAATAGTTTTACCTGAGTTCGAGCCAGAAGAAGCTGCTGGAAGCCTTCAACCTCCTTACTGTCGTCTGACGCCCTCTCCTGGACACACACACACACACACTGCACTTACACACTGCACTAACACTGACGCCCTCTCCTGGACACACACACACACACACTGCACTTACACACTGCAGTTACACTGACGCCCTCTCCTGGACACACACACACACACACTGCACTTACACACTGCACTTACACTGACGCCCTCTCCTGGACACACACACACACACACACTGCACTTACACACTGCACTAACACTGACGCCCTCTCCTGGACACACACACACACACACTGCACTTACACACTGCACTTACACTGACGCCCTCTCCTGGACACACACACACACACACTGCACTTACACACTGCACTTACACTGACGCCCTCTCCTGGACACACACACACACACACTGCACTTACACACTGCACTTACACTGACGCCCTCTCCTGGACACACACACACACACACTGCACTTACACACTGCACTAACACTGACGCCCTCTCCTGGACACACACACACACACACTGCACTTACACACTGCACTAACACTGACGCCCTCTCCTGGACACACACACACACACACTGCACTTACACACTGCACTAACACTGACGCCCTCTCCTGGACACACACACACACACACTGCACTTACACACTGCACTAACACTGACGCCCTCTCCTGGACACACACACACACACACTGCACTTACACACTGCAGTTACACTGACGCCCTCTCCTGGACACACACACACACACACACACTGCACTTACACACTGCACTAACACTGACGCCCTCTCCTGGACACACACACACACACACTGCACTTACACACTGCAGTTACACTGACGCCCTCTCCTGGACACACACACACACACACACACTGCACTTACACACTGCACTAACACTGACGCCCTCTCCTGGACACACACACACACACTGCACTTACACACTGCAGTTACACTGACGCCCTCTCCTGGACACACACACACACACACACACACTGCACTTACACACTGCACTAACACTGACGCCCTCTCCTGGACACACACACACACACACACACTGCACTTACACACTGCACTAACACTGACGCCCTCTCCTGGACACACACACACACACACACACTGCACTTACACACTGCAGTTACACTGACGCCCTCTCCTGGACACACACACTGCACTTACACACTGCACTAACACTGACGCCCTCTCCTGGACACACACACACACACTGCACTTACACACTGCACTAACACTGACGCCCTCTCCTGGACACACACACACACACACACACACACACACACACACACTGCACTTACACACTGCAGTTACACTGACGCCCTCTCCTGGACACACACACACACACACTGCACTTACACACTGCACTAACACTGACGCCCTCTCCTGGACACACACACACACACTGCACTTACACACTGCAGTTACACTGACGCCCTCTCCTGGACACACACACACACACTGCACTTACACACTGCACTAACACTGACGCCCTCTCCTGGACACACACACACACACACACACACTGCACTTACACACTGCAGTTACACTGACGCCCTCTCCTGGACACACACACACACACTGCACTTACACACTGCACTAACACTGACGCCCTCTCCTGGACACACACACACACACTGCACTTACACACTGCACTAACACTGACGCCCTCTCCTGGACACACACACACACACACACACACACACTGCACTTACACACTGCAGTTACACTGACGCCCTCTCCTGGACACACACACACACACACTGCACTTACACACTGCACTAACACTGACGCCCTCTCCTGGACACACACACACACTGCACTTACACACTGCAGTTACACTGACGCCCTCTCCTGGACACACACACACACACTGCACTTACACACTGCACTAACACTGACGCCCTCTCCTGGACACACACACACACACACTGCACTTACACACTGCACTAACACTGACGCCCTCTCCTGGACACACACACACACACACACACACACTGCACTTACACACTGCACTAACACTGACGCCCTCTCCTGGACACACACACACACACACACACACTGCACTTACACACTGCACTAACACTGACGCCCTCTCCTGGACACACACACACACACACACACACTGCACTTACACACTGCACTAACACTGACGCCCTCTCCTGGACACACACACACTGCACTTACACACTGCACTAACACTGACGCCCTCTCCTGGACACACACACACACACACTGCACTTACACACTGCAGTTACACTGACGCCCTCTCCTGGACACACACACACACACTGCACTTACACACTGCACTAACACTGACGCCCTCTCCTGGACACACACACACACACACACTGCACTTACACACTGCACTAACACTGACGCCCTCTCCTGGACACACACACACACACACACTGCACTTACACACTGCAGTTACACTGACGCCCTCTCCTGGACACACACACACACACACACTGCACTTACACACTGCAGTTACACTGACGCCCTCTCCTGGACTCACACACACACACACACACACACTGCACTTACACACTGCACTAACACTGACGCCCTCTCCTGGACACACACACACACACTGCACTTACACACTGCAGTTACACTGACGCCCTCTCCTGGACACACACACACACACACACACTGCACTTACACACTGCACTAACACTGACGCCCTCTCCTGGACACACACACACACACACACACACACTGCACTTACACACTGCACTAACACTGACGCCCTCTCCTGGACACACACACACACACACACACACACACACTGCACTTACACACTGCAGTTACACTGACGCCCTCTCCTGGACACACACACTGCACTTACACACTGCACTTACACACTGCAGTTACACTGACGCCCTCTCCTGGACACATACACACACACACACACACACACTGCACTTACACACCGACGCCCTCTCCTGGACACACACACACACTGCACTTACACACTGCACTAACACTGACGCCCTCTCCTGGACACACACACACACACTGCACTTACACACTGCACTAACACTGACGCCCTCTCCTGGACACACACACACACACACACACACGCTGCACGTACACACTGCAGTTACACTGACGCCCTCTCCTGGACACACACACACACACACACACACACACTGCAGTTACACACTGCAGTTACACTGACGCCCTCTCCTGGACACACACACACACACACACACACACACACACACACACACACACACACACACACACACACACACACACACACACACACACACACACACACACACACACACACACACACACACACCATGAGGACACTGAGCATCATGTCATAGTTGTTGATGAGGAAGATGAGCTGGTCTCTTCTGGAGGGAAACTCTGCCGCCATCTTCAACACAAAGTT
>NW_027662229.1:62500-100000 GCF_963422515.1 Blennius ocellaris
GAGGGGACCGGGTGCAGCCTCACCCTGCTGTCCCCCCTCTGGGCCGTGTGGGGGACCAGGATGGGTCCCTCCAGCTCAGCAGGACTGAGGACGGATCCTCGCTGTCCCAGGGTGAAGATGGTGTTCCTGCTCTTCAGGGACGGTTTGGAGAAGAACCCTGACCCTCAGTCAAAGAGCCTCACTCAGCTGCTCTCACACACTCACACTCTCACACACACACACACACACACACACACACACACACACACACACACACACACACACACACACACACACACACACACACACACACACACACACACACACACACACACACACACACACACACACGCACACACACACACACACACACTACATTCTTACACAAACCTGTGTCAGTGTAAACAAGGTTGTTGTTTTGTTTTGACAGCAGTGGCAGAAACAGCTCAATAACTAGTGGGTGCTGTTGCTTGTTCCTATATTGAAACCACACAGGCTTTCAAAATAAAAGCACTAAGTCCCAGGAGAACATGGACTGTGAGCCATGACCCGGCAGAGGAACCATTGTTCCCATGGTGTCTAATGAGTACACAAGTTCTAGTGACTACCAACGTGGCGACAGGAGCACAGTTGCTGCCGTTTCCATGACAACAGAGTTCCAGCGTTTCCATAACGTGTTGCTGTTGCCGATTTACACAGCGCCACAGTGGAAGCGTTTTCCTGACGCTCTGTTGTCATGTAAATGGCTCCAAAACAAAACAAAGGTTGCCATGGAAACGAGCCCTGAGCCACAGTGCGGTGGTTCAGCGGTTGAAGGATATCTTTCTTGGCCGTGTCCTCCACCCCCATCAGGTCGTCCTTGTCTGCCACCTCCTCGTACTGCAACGGGACAGACGCCTCGTTTCAGAGCGGGACACGCACACGGAAGCAGCCGCAAGTTTCAATCCCTGACCTGCACTTTGAGCAGCCGCCCGCTGTACGACTTGAAGTAGCTGTAGTAGATCTTACTCATGGTGTCCACGTACTCGTCTCGGATCTCTTTGGCCACCGTGCGCTCGTTGGCCAGGAGGAACTGGTAGAAGAACCTGGAAGGAAGCATCCGACAGGACGAGGTCAAAGGTCACCGGTCTGGAGCTGAAGGTCACTGGTCTGGAGCTAAAGGTCACCGGTCTGGAGCTAAAGGTCACTGGAGCTAAAGGTCCCTGGTCTGGAGCTAAAGGTCACCGGTCTGGAGCTAAAGGTCCCTGGAGCTAAAGGTCCCTGGTCTGGAGCTAAAGGTCACCGGTCTGGAGCTAAAGGTCACTGGTCTGGAGCTAAAGGTCACCGGTCTGGAGCTAAAGGTCACTGGAGCTAAAGGTCACCGGTCTGGAGCTAAAGGTCAACGGTCTGGAGCTAAAGGTCACTGGAGCTAAAGGTCAACGGTCTGGAGCTAAAGGTCAACGGTCTGGAGCTAAAGGTCACTGGAGCTAAAGGTCCCTGGTCTGGAGCTAAAGGTCACCGGTCTGGAGCTAAAGGTCCCTGGAGCTAAAGGTCCCTGGTCTGGAGCTAAAGGTCACCGGTCTGGAGCTAAAGGTCCCTGGAGCTAAAGGTCACCGGTCTGGAGCTAAAGGTCACTGGAGCTAAAGGTCACCGGTCTGGAGCTAAAGGTCCCTGGAGCTAAAGGTCACCGGTCTGGAGCTAAAGGTCACTGGAGCTAAAGGTCCCTGGTCTGGAGCTAAAGGTCACTGGAGCTAAAGGTCCCTGGAGCTAAAGGTCACCGGTCTGGAGCTAAAGGTCACTGGAGCTAAAGGTCCCTGGAGCTAAAGGTCACCGGTCTGGAGCTAAAGGTCACTGGAGCTAAAGGTCCCTGGAGCTAAAGGTCACCGGTCTGGAGCTAAAGGTCACCGGTCTGGAGCTAAAGGTCACTGGAGCTAAAGGTCCCTGGAGCTAAAGGTCACCGGTCTGGAGCTAAAGGTCACTGGAGCTAAAGGTCACCGGTCTGGAGCTAAAGGTCACTGGAGCTAAAGGTCACCGGTCTGGAGCTAAAGGTCACTGGAGCTAAAGGTCCCTGGTCTGGAGCTAAAGGTCACTGGAGCTAAAGGTCCCTGGAGCTAAAGGTCACCGGTCTGGAGCTAAAGGTCACTGGAGCTAAAGGTCCCTGGAGCTAAAGGTCACCGGTCTGGAGCTAAAGGTCACTGGAGCTAAAGGTCCCTGGAGCTAAAGGTCACCGGTCTGGAGCTAAAGGTCACCGGTCTGGAGCTAAAGGTCACTGGAGCTAAAGGTCACCGGTCTGGAGCTAAAGGTCACTGGAGCTAAAGGTCACCGGTCTGGAGCTAAAGGTCACTGGAGCTAAAGGTCACCGGTCTGGAGCTAAAGGTCACTGGAGCTAAAGGTCCCTGGTCTGGAGCTAAAGGTCACCGGTCTGGAGCTAAAGGTCACTGGAGCTAAAGGTCCCTGGAGCTAAAGGTCACCGGTCTGGAGCTAAAGGTCACCGGTCTGGAGCTAAAGGTCACTGGAGCTAAATGTCACCGGTCTGGAGCTAAAGGTCACCGGTCTGGAGCTAAAGGTCCCTGGTCTGGAGCTAAAGGTCACCGGTCTGGGGCTAAAGGTCACCGGTCTGGAGCTAAAGGTCACTGGAGCTAAATGTCACCGGTCTGGAGCTAAAGGTCACTGGAGCTAAATGTCACCGGTCTGGAGCTAAAGGTCACTGGAGCTAAAGGTCCCTGGAGCTAAAGGTCACCGGTCTGGAGCTAAAGGTCACTGGAGCTAAAGGTCCCTGGCGCTAAAGGTCACCGGTCTGGAGCTAAAGGTCCCTGGTCTGGAGCTAAAGGTCACTGGAGCTAAAGGTCACCGGTCTGGAGCTAAAGGTAAACGGTCTGGAGCTAAAGGTCACTGGTCTGGAGCTAAAGGTCACCGGTCTGGAGCTAAAGGTCACTGGAGCTAAAGGTCAACGGTCTGGAGCTAAAGGTCACTGGAGCTAAAGGTCACCGGACTGGAGCTAAAGGTCACTGGTGCTAAAGGTCAACGGTCTGGAGCTAAAGGTCACTGGTCTGGAGCTAAAGGTCACTAGAGCTAAAGGTCACCGGTCTGGAGCTAAAGGTCACCGGTCTGGAGCTAAAGGTCAATGGTCTGGAGCTAAAGGTCACTGGAGCTAAAGGTCAACGGTCTGGAGCTAAAGGTCACCGGTCTGGAGCTAAAGGTCACTGGCGCTAAAGGTCAACGGTCTGGAGCTAAAGGTCACTGGTCTGGAGCTAAAGGTCACTAGAGCTAAAGGTCACCGGTCTGGAGCTAAAGGTCACCGGTCTGGAGCTAAAGGTCACTGGAGCTAAAGGTCAACGGTCTGGAGCTAAAGGTCAACGGTCTGGAGCTAAAGGTCACTGGAGCTAAAGGTCAACGGTCTGGAGCTAAAGGTCACTGGTCTGGAGCTAAAGGTCACTAGAGCTAAAGGTCACCGGTCTGGAGCTAAAGGTCACTGGAGCTAAAGGCCACCGGTCTGGAGCTAAAGGTCACTGGAGCTAAAGGTCAACGGTCTGGAGCTAAAGGTCAACGGTCTGGAGCTAAAGGTCACTGGAGCTAAAGGTCAACGGTCTGGAGCTAAAGGTCACTGGTCTGGAGCTAAAGGTCACTAGAGCTAAAGGTCACCGGTCTGGAGCTAAAGGTCACTGGAGCTAAAGGTCACTAGAGCTAAAGGTCACCGGTCTGGAGCTAAAGGTCACTGGAGCTAAAGGTCCCTGGAGCTAAAGGTCACTAGAGCTAAAGGTCACCGGTCTGGAGCTAAAGGTCACTAGAGCTAAAGGTCACCGGTCTGGAGCTAAAGGTCACGTCAGGCTTTACCAAACTGATGGAGCCTCACATCCCGCATGAACACATGAATTAACCCTCAGTCCTCAGGGCAGATGGAGGCTGATGAAATAACAATGGCTGGAGATAACGCTAACACGAACTCCATGGATGGATGGATGGATGGATGGATGGAGAGAGAGAGAGAGAGAGAGAGAGAGAGAGAGAGAGAGAGAGAGAGCGAGAGAGAGAGGGAGAGAGACAGAGACAGACAGAGAGAGAGAGCGAGACAGACAGACAGAGAGAGAGACAGAGAGAGAGCGAGACAGACAGAGAGAGAGAGAGAGACAGACAGAGAGAGAGCGAGACAGACAGAGAGAGAGACAGACAGAGAGAGTGAGAGACAGAGAGACAGAGAGAGACAGAGAGAGAGCGAGACAGACAGAGAGAGAGTGAGACAGACAGAGAGAGAGCGAGACAGACAGAGAGAGAGTGAGACAGACAGAGAGAGAGCGAGACAGACAGAGAGAGAGTGAGAAAGACAGAGAGAGAGTGAGACAGACAGAGAGAGAGTGAGACAGACAGAGAGACAGAGAGAGAGCGAGACAGACAGAGACAGACAGAGAGAGAGTGAGAAAGACAGAGAGACAGACAGAGAGAGAGAGAGAGAGAGCGAGACAGACAGAGAGAGAGCGAGACAGACAGAGAGAGATTGAGACAGACAGAGAGAGAGTGAGACAGACAGAGAGACAGAGAGAGAGCGAGACAGACAGAGAGAGACAGAGAGAGAGCGAGACAGACAGAGAGAGAGTGAGACAGACAGAGAGAGAGCGAGACAGACAGAGAGAGAGCGAGACAGACAGAGAGAGAGTGAGAAAGACAGAGAGAGAGCGAGACAGACAGCGAGACAGAGAGAGAGCGAGACAGACAGAGAGAGAGTGAGAAAGACAGAGAGAGAGCGAGACAGACAGAGAGAGAGTGAGACAGACAGAGAGACAGAGAGAGAGCGAGACAGACAGAGAGAGAGAGAGACAGACAGAGAGAGAGCGAGACAGACAGAGAGAGAGTGAGACAGACAGAGAGAGAGTGAGACAGACAGAGAGACAGAGAGAGAGCGAGACAGACAGAGAGAGAGCGAGACAGACAGAGAGAGAGCGAGACAGACAGAGAGAGAGCGAGACAGACAGAGAGAGAGTGAGACAGGCAGAGAGAGAGCGAGACAGACAGAGAGACAGAGAGAAAGCGAGACAGACAGAGAGAGAGCGAGACAGACAGAGAGAGTGAGACAGACAGAGAGAGAGCGAGACAGACAGAGAGAGTGAGACAGACAGAGAGAGAGCAAGACAGACAGAGAGAGTGAGACAGACAGAGAGAGAGTGAGACAGACAGAGAGACAGAGAGAGAGCGAGACAGACAGAGCGAGACAGACAGAGAGAGAGCGAGACAGACAGAGAGAGAGCGAGACAGACAGAGAGAGAGTGAGACAGGCAGAGAGAGAGCGAGACAGACAGAGAGACAGACAGAGAGACAGAGAGAAAGCGAGACAGACAGAGAGAGAGCGAGACAGACAGAGAGAGAGTGAGAAAGACAGAGAGAGAGCGAGACAGACAGAGAGAGAGAGAGACAGACAGAGAGACAGAGAGACAGAGAGGGAGTGAGACAGACAGAGAGACAGAGAGAGAGCGAAACAGACAGAGAGAGAGTGAGACAGACAGAGAGAGAGTGAGACAGGCAGAGAGAGAGCGAGACAGACAGAGAGAGAGTGAGACAGACAGAGAGAGAGCGAGACAGAGAGAGAGAGCGAGACAGACAGAGAGAGAGAGACAGACAGAGAGACAGAGAGGGAGTGAGACAGACAGAGAGACAGAGAGAGAGCGAGACAGACAGAGAGACAGAGAGAGAGCGAGACAGACAGAGAGAGAGAGACAGACAGAGAGACACAGAGGGAGTGAGACAGACAGAGAGACAGAGAGAGAGCGAGACAGACAGAGAGACAGAGAGAGAGCGAGACAGACAGAGAGAGAGAGACAGACAGAGAGACACAGAGGGAGTGAGACAGACAGAGAGACAGAGAGAGAGCGAGACAGACAGAGAGAGAGCGAGACAGACAGAGAGAGAGTGAGACAGACAGAGAGAGAGCGAGACAGACAGAGAGACAGACAGAGAGACAGAGAGAGAGCGAGACAGACAGAGAGAGAGCGAGACAGACAGAGAGAGAGCGACGGCAGCTCTGTAACCCACCACCTCTCGTGGATGTTATACCTCCATCTGCCACTGGGTGGCCTTGTTCTGCTTCACCGTGACAAAGACTAGAAACAACACCTGGGGTCTCCCTGTCCTGTGGACATCACCTGTCCTGTGGAGCTCACCTGTCCCGGGCAGACTCCCCTGTCCTGTGGACATAACCTGTCCCAGGCAGACTCACCTGTACTTGAGCAGGGTGTTCTGGGGGATCTGGTAGTTGGTCATGGGCTTCCTGAAGGAGTAAATCTTCTGCAGGATGAACTCTCTGATCTTGGTCACGGCCTGCAGAGAAGAACAAGGTGCTACCTGTACAACTTTCCTCACATCATTTCTTCTTCGATCCTTCATCAAAATGATCACAACAAAGTAGAGATGAAAGCTCTGGAGGACAAAGTGCTGGTGTGTCCCAGACCTTGAGCTTGAGGCGGTCCACGATGTCCTGGATGTCAGCGCAGGCCAGCGTCTCCCTGAAGCTCAGCTCTTTAGCAAAGTTGATCTTGTTGTTGAGCTCATGGAGCTGCTCCAGGAACTGCTGCTCAGTGACGGGGCTGTCCAGGATGGTGCTGCACACACACACACACACACACACACACACACACACACACACACACACACACACACACACACACACACACACACACACACACACACACACACACACACACACACACAGTGGTGTAGCAGTGTGATGTATAAGGAATCAATACTGATACTGTTAATTTGTTTAATCATAAACATTTTTTTTAACTATTTTTCCTCGATGTATAAACTTTAACAAACACATCAAAACAACATCTCACTGCTTGTATTGTAACTTCATAGTTGTTTCATAAACGTCTGCAGTGTTTTTTCTTGAGAATGCACAAGTGAAGCCCGGCCCCGTCCTCCTCCGTCCCTCTGGAAACATTATGATGGGCTGCCAGGGGACATGTGCTTCAAACCACTGGAGCTTCCTCAGGTTAGAGGGACGTCCCCACTGGCCTGGACGTCAATATTCCTCAGGTTAGAGGGACGTCCCCACTGGCCTGGACGTCAATATTCCTCAGGTTAGAGGGACGTCCCCACTGGCCTGGACGTCAATATTCCTCAGGTTAGAGGGACGTCCCCACTGGCCTGGACGTCAATATTCCTCAGGTTAGAGGGACGTCCCCACTGGCCTGGACGTCAATATTCCAGTATAATCTGTATTGTGTTTTGAAACATGGAGGCTCTCCAGAGCTTTTCATCAGCTGCTCTGTGACTGAACACACTGCTGGCGCCACCACGCTGGTGTCAGTGGGCCGGAGACGTAGCGGTGAGACGTAGCGGTGGCACGTGGCGGTGGGACGTAGATGTAGCGGTGGGGCGTAGACGTAGCAATGAGACGTAGCGGTGGGACGTAGACGTAGCGGTGGCACGTGGCGGTGGGACGTAGACGTAGCGGTGGCACGTGGCGGTGGGACGTAGACGTAGCGGTGGGGCGTAGACATAGCGGTGAGACGTAGCGGTGGCACGTGGCGGTGGGACGTAGACGTAGCGGTGGCACGTGGCGGTGGGACGTAGACATAGCGGTGAGACGTAGCGGTGGCACGTGGCGGTGGGACGTAGACGTAGCGGTGGGGCGTAGACATAGCGGTGAGATGTAGCGGTGGCACGTGGCGGTGGGACGTAGACGTAGCGGTGGGGCGTAGACATAGCGGTGAGATGTAGCGGTGGCACGTGGCGGTGGGACGTAGACGTAGCGGTGGCACGTGGCGGTGGGACGTAGATGTAGCGGTGGGGCGTAGACATAGCGGAGAGACATAACGGTGGCACGTGGCGGTGGGACGTAGACGTAGCGGTGGGGCGTAGACATAGCGGAGAGACATAACGGTGGCACGTGGCGGTGGGACGTAGACGTAGCGGTGGGGCGTAGACATAGCGGTGAGACATAACGGTGGCACCTGGCGGTGGGACGTAGACGTAGCGGTGGGGCGTAGACGTAGCGGTGAGACGTAGCGGTGGGACGTAGACGTAGTGGTGAGACGTAGCGGTGGCACGTGGCGGTGGGACGTAGATGTAGCGGTGGGGCGTAGACATAGCGGTGGCACGTGGCGGTGGGACGTAGACGTAGCGGTGGGGCGTAGACATAGCGGTGAGACATAACGGTGGCACGTGGCGGTGGGACGTAGACGTAGCGGTGGGGCGTAGACATAGCGGTGAGACATAACGGTGGCACGTAGCGGTGGCACGTGGCGGTGGGACGTAGATGTAGCGGTGGGGCGTAGACATAGCGGAGAGACATAACGGTGGCACGTGGCGGTGGGACGTAGACGTAGCGGTGGGGCGTAGACATAGCGGTGAGACATAACGGTGGCACCTGGCGGTGGGACGTAGACGTAGCGGTGGGGCGTAGACGTAGCGGTGAGACGTAGCGGTGGGACGTAGACGTAGTGGTGAGACGTAGCGGTGGCACGTGGCGGTGGGACGTAGATGTAGCGGTGGGGCGTAGACATAGCGGAGAGACATAACGGTGGCACGTGGCGGTGGGACGTAGATGTAGCGGTGGGGCGTAGACATAGCGGTGAGACATAACGGTGGCACGTGGCGGTGGGACGTAGACGTAGCGGTGGGGCGTAGACGTAGCGGTGAGACGTAGCGGTGGGACGTAGACGTAGTGGTGAGACGTAGCGGTGGCACGTGGCGGTGGGACGTAGACGTAGCGGTGGGGCGTAGACGTAGCGGTGAGACGTAGCGGTGGGACGTAGACGTAGTGGTGAGACGTAGCGGTGGCACGTGGCGGTGGGACGTAGACGAAGCGGTGGCACGTGGCGGTGGGACGTAGATGTAGCGGTGGGGCGTAGACATAGCGGAGAGACATAACGGTGGCACGTGGCGGTGGGACGTAGACGTAGCGGTGGGGCGTAGACGTAGCGGTGAGACGTAGCGGTGGGACGTAGACGTAGTGGTGAGACGTAGCGGTGGCACGTGGCGGTGGGACGTAGACGAAGCGGTGGCACGTGGCGGTGGGACGTAGATGTAGCGGTGGGGCGTAGACATAGCGGTGAGACGTAGCGGTGGGACGTAGACGTAGTGGTGAGACGTAGCGGTGGCACGTGGCGGTGGGACGTAGACGAAGCGGTGGCACGTGGCGGTGGGACGTAGATGTAGCGGTGGGGCGTAGACATAGCGGAGAGACATAACGGTGGCACGTGGCGGTGGGACGTAGACGTAGCGGTGGGGCGTAGACGTAGCGGTGAGACGTAGCGGTGGGACGTAGACGTAGTGGTGAGACGTAGCGGTGGCACGTGGCGGTGGGACGTAGACGAAGCGGTGAGACGTAGCGGTGAGACGTAGCGGTGAGACATAGCTGTGGGACGTAGACGTAGCGGTGGGACGTAGCGGTGGGGCGTAGACGTAGCGGTGGGATGTAGTGCTGGGACGTAGCGGTGAGACGTAGCGGTGGGACGTAGATGTAGTGGTGGGACGTAGATGTAGCGGTGAGGCGTAGACGTAGCGGTGGGATGTAGCGGTGGGACGTAGCAGTGAGACGTAGCGGTGGGACGTAGATGTAGTGGTGGGACGTAGATGTAGCGGTGAGGCGTAGACGTAGCGGTGGGAGGTAGACGTAGCGGTGGGACGTAGCGGAGGACTGACGAGATCATGGCTCCAGGCACCACCAGCTCGTCCACCAGCTGGACGTAGCGGTAGCGGACGTAGCGGAGGACTTACGAGATCATGGCTCCAGGCACCACCAGCTCGTCCACCAGCTGGACGTAGCGGTAGCGGACGTAGTGGAGGACTTACGAGATCATGGCTCCAGGCACCACCAGCTCGTCCACCAGCTGGCTCAGGTGACTTCGCACCGCCTGGCGGTTCTTCAGCCGGACGTTCATGCTGACGGACTGCTGCTGCAGCGTCTGGATCTCACTGCTGATGGAGGACAGGTCGCTCTGGAAGCCGCTCAGCATGCCCTCCATCCGCTACACACACACACACACACACACAGACACACACACACACGCACACACACGCACACACACTCAGTGCCCATGGGCCCCACGCCACCACGTGCAGTGCATTGTGGGAGCTCACCTCCAGGATGGAGTCGCAGGCGGTGATCTGGTTGTGGAGCAGAGCGATGTTCTGACTCTCTTTGATGTCTGGGAGTCTGGTGCTCAGGAGAAACCTGCAGCCATCACAACCCTCTAATCCAGGATGGGATTATTTAACCCTCCACATGCTGAAGGATACAGTCTCTGATGGACACCTGCTCAATCCTCTGAAGCTCCGCCTCCACCTGTTTGGAGTACTGACGAAGGTCCACACCCTGCAAATACTTTAGTAACTAAGTTACAAGTAATCTACTTTATCATTGCCTTTCTCTGAGACTAGTTGCAGAACCGACATCCAGATTATAGAGCATCTTCCTCATCTAACACCAGATTATAGAGCATATTCCTCCTCTAACACCAGATTATAGAGCATCTTCCTCCTCTAATCCAGATTATAGAGCATCGTCCTCCTCTAACACCAGATTATAGAGCATCTTCCTCCTCTAACACCAGATTATAGAGCATCTTCCTCCTCTAACACCAGATTATAGAGCATCTTCCTCCTTAACACCAGATTATAGAGCATCTTCCTCCTCTAACACCAGAGTATAGAGCATGTTCCTTCTCTAACACCAGATTATAGAGCATCTTCCTCTTCTAACACCAGATTATAGAGCATCTTCCTCCTTTAACATCAGATTATAGAGGTTCTTCCTCCTCTACCACCAGATTATAGAGCATCTTCCTCATCTAACACCAGATTATAGAGCATCTTCCTCCTCTAACATCAGATTATAGAGCATCTTCCTCTTCTAACACCAGATTATAGAGCATCTTCCTCCTTTAACACCAGATTATAGAGCATCTTCCTCCTCTAACACCAGAGTATAGAGCATGTTCCTTCTCTAACACCAGATTATAGAGCATCTTCCTCCTTTAACATCAGATTATAGAGGTTCTTCCTCCTTTACCACCAGATTATAGAGCATCTTCCTTGTCTAACACCAGAGTATAGAGCATCTTCCTTCTCTAACATCAGATTATAGAGCATCTTCCTCTTCTAACACCAGATTATAGAGCATCTTCCTCCTTTAACACCAGATTATAGAGGTTCTTCCTCCTCTAACACCAGATTATAGAGGTTCTTCGTCCTCTAACACCCGATTATAGAGCATCTTGCTCCTCTAACACCAGATTATAGAGCATCTTCCTCCTCTAACACCAGATTATAGAGCATCTTCCTCCTTAACACCAGATTATAGAGCATCTTCCTCATCTAACACCAGAGTATAGAGCATCTTCCTTCTCTAACATCAGATTATAGAGCATCTTCCTCTTCTAACACCAGATTATAGAGCATCTTCCTCCTTTAACACCAGATTATAGAGCATCTTCATCCTCTAACACCAGAGTATAGAGCATGTTCCTTCTCTAACACCAGATTATAGAGCATCTTCTTCCTTTAACATCAGATTATAGAGCATCTTCCTCCTTTAACACCAGATTATAGAGGTTCTTCCTCCTCTAACACCAGATTATAGAGGTTCTTCCTCCTCTAACACCAGATTATAGAGCATCTTCCTCCTCTAACACCAGATTATAGAGCATCTTCCTCCTCTAACACCAGATTATAGAGCATCTTCCTCCTTTAACACCAGATTATAGAGGTTCTTCCTCCTCTAACACCAGATTATAGAGCATCCTCCTCCTCTAACACCAGATTATAGAGCATCTTCCTCCTCTAACACCAGATTATAGAGCATCTTCCTCCTTTAACATCAGATTATAGAGGTTCTTCCTCCTCTACCACCAGATTATAGAGCATCTTCCTGTCTCGTCATGTCCTCAGTGTGATGTTCTCACCGTCTTCAGAGCCTCCTTCACCAGGTCGTCCTCTAGATTAGCCTGGATGTGGACTGCAGGAGACAGAGACAGACGTGAGACGGAGGTTGGACTCTTCATGCTGGTGGAGGAGACACTCACTGTCCACTTCGTCCAGGATGAACTCGTCTGTGGTCAGGTCCAGTTCTCCCAGGGCCAGCTGGCTCATGTCCCCCTCACTCTTCTGCAGGACCAGGACAGAGTGAGAGGATGCACTCACTCACACACACACACACACACACACACACACACACACACACACACACAGAGACGCACACGCACGCACACGCACGCACACGCAGTCTCTCAGTGTGTACGTGTTCGTTAATGTCTCCATTGCGTGTCTTCGTCTCACCTCGTCGTGTAACAACAGTTCTTCTGCTCTGTTCCCCGCCGCCGGCCGGAGCACAGCGCTTCCCTCCGCCATGGTGGCAGCAACGCAATCAAATCCACCGAGTTAATCAATTAAATCGGTCAGGAAATAGATGTTTCCGTCTCGTCGTCTTCTGTTGACGTCGAGTCCACTTCCGGTCGCCGACAGCCTGAAACTCTCGCGAGAACTACGCTACTTCCTCTTCGCGCGGAACCTTCCTCCAAGATGGTGAGACAACATTCACAACCGAGCACAATTCCTGTGATAATCTGCAGCCATCCTGCTTTAATCTGAACTTTTCAACGCCTCAACTCCGAACATGAACGTTCCATCGCTCGAGGGAGCGAACTCGTGAAGGATTGTTGGGAAAAGAACGGGCCACGGTGCAGAAATGTGTAAAGTGTGAGCCGATGTGTAGGAACCGTCTTCAGCCATAAGCTCATCATGTAACCACGTTTCCGGACGAAGTTTCAATAACTAACGTGTCTAAATAGTAGCGGTAATCTGTCAGCTGTTGTTACAAACACCATCTGTAGAAGTGTACAGAAATGTCCACAGTTAGCTGTGTGAGCTGACTAGCATTAGCATTAGCATCGCAGTGTGAGTCTACAGTGAAGATCTTCTGACTTCACATTAGAGATCTCGGTTTCCTTACTTCACTTGGTGCAGTTCTTTGATATGTTTGTTGAAGTAAAGACTTGGACGTTGACTTTGGTTGCTGTGAGTCAGACTAAAGAACCTGAAAGGAGAGTAACAACATGAGAAGGTCGGGTACGTTTAGCCTTGTGTTTCTCATTGTATGAAATGTTCACTGGAGATTAGACTTCTAAAATTGGTGGAATATCGCTGAAGGTACCGTTGTTTAAATCTAGTGTTCGGTTTTGATCTCTTTAATCTGTGTGAATGGAGAGTGACAGTTTTATACCACTGTTTAAGTGTTAGATTGCGTATGACTTGTCGTAGATGGGTTTGATTTGTTGAAGCTGCAGAATGTGAGACTTTGTGCTTGTGTCTTTGTCTAAACTGAGATCAAACAATCAGATGGCTTTCCTCCATGTTTGGTCTGATTCATCAAGTTCAACTGGCTCTGGTTGACGTTTGTCTGATCTGCTGTGTTTTAGTCTCTGGTCATTCCTGAGAAGTTCCAGCACATTCTTCGTGTTCTCAACACGAACATCGATGGCAGGAGGAAAATCGCCTTCGCCATCACTGCCATCAAGGTGAGCCGGTTGCTTGGAGTTCGTTCGGTGTGGCAGCTTGGCGTGGTGGCTGGTGGTAACGTGTGTTCTGCTCGCAGGGTGTTGGCAGGCGATACGCCCACGTGGTCCTGAGGAAGGCCGACATCGACCTGAACAAGAGGGCAGGGGAGCTGACGGAGGAGGAGGTGAGGGGACGCTTGTAGCATCTCACACCGCGCAAGCAGACGGACCCGTTTACACCACAGGGTTTTCAATCAAACACTCAACTCTTGTCGCGTCTTGGTGGCCTGTTCACATGACTGATGCCCACAGCCACTGGAGATAGAACCTTCTAGATGACGCAAACTCTTCTCCTGGTCTCACCACCGTTGCAACAAGTAGTTGTGCACATGCTCAGTAGAGACGATCAGAACCATAGTTCCTCTGTGATTTTATGACTCTCAGTCCATTTTCTCCTGGGACTTGTTACTTGTATGTTGGCAGTCACCATAGTAACAATCCTCCTTCAGGGTCAACATTAATGCCGTTTTTCCACTGCACAAAAAGGTCAGGGATGGAACGGAGCGGTACAACAAAGAGGAACCGGTGCCTGTTTCCACTGCAGAAAGGAGCTTAAAAAGTAGGCGGGGCTGAGCAGATATGTGACGTTGTAACATTATCCTCACCCAGGCGGCAGATCTAGATCTTATGATCCTCTGTTGTTGTTTACATCCTCCACTTTGCACTAGTTGTTCAGTTAACTGTTATTGTTTGCAGCAGCAGAGCTGCAGCTGTAACTTCCATGTTGGTCCAGAGAGAGTGATGCTCTGGTGACGGGTCCTGCACCCAGCTCCCCGGCTGGCTGCAGCACAGAGCCACTCCGGGACACGGAGCCTTTAGCTTCCTGCTCAAACACGCACTGCTTGTCTGTCTCTGCATCTCGTCTGCAGTCCGTCCCCATACCGCTCCTTCTGCCGAACACCGGAGTGGCAGAGAGCCGCACCTGAGCGGAAAGCGTGAACGCGATGCAAAGACAGACACCGGTGCAGCGCGGACGCGATGCATCGTGCCGCCGGTTCTGTCTTTGCATCGCGTCCGAGGTTTCTGTTCAAACGCAGTCAACGCCACTGCGTCTCGTTTGAACAGAAGCCCCGGTCTCCTCCTGCCTCACGTCACTTCTTTCACGACAACACAAAAGTTAAGCAGCAAAGAAAAGAAAAAAACCACCAGAGGATTCATCCAGTTGACATATTAAAATATTGAGGGTGTAGTCAATCACTGACCAATCAGCAGACGGCTCCTCAAACTCACACCTGTTCCATGGTCCTGGTACCCTGATGGAGGGGGGGCGGAGAAGAGACCCCCTGTGGAGAGGTTGTTTCTGGAAAATCACGAATTTGTGCAGTGGAAAGCTGAACAGTAACAGACTATACCGTTCTATCCTGCACTTGTTGTGCGGTGGAAACGGGGCGTAGGACTTGCCCGACCATCCGGGTCTAGTAAAAGCTGTGCTGGGGCAAGTCATTCATCTACCCAGCCTGCCCGAAGGGGTTGGTGGTTTTTTTGGCGACGTGTTGAGGTTTTTGGCAAAAAATCACTTGGCATCGCCAATCAAATCACGCCACCGCAGAGCGCAGCCATTTCTCACCCCCAGAGTGCGATCATGTGATTATTGCGTGAAAGAGATGATAGCATGGGAAGATGCTTGAAGCCGATCGTGGCCGCTATTGTGTTCCCGATTCAATATGTACACTATAATATCTAAAAAGAGGTATACAAAATAAGTAAAATTTAACTTACGAATCCAAACACAATAAAAGTTCATCTCAAGTAGCTGGACTGGTAAAATATTGCTACAATACCCTTTGAATTCACACTTGAAAGTGTTTTGTTGTGGCCACCATGTACGGCATGGGATAGGGAACCCTGGTCCTGGAGGACTGCAGCCCTGCTTGTTCTCCATGTCTCCCTCATCAATGTCCTGATGGTTCATCACCACGTTCCTCATCAATGTCCTGATGGTTCATCACCACGTTCTCCACAATTGCAATGAGCAGCTCATTGTCTGGCTTTGTTCTGAACGTGGTGATGAACCATCAGGACATTGATGGAGAACATGGTGATGAACCATCAGGACATTGATGGAGAACATGGTGATGAACCATCAGGACATTGATGGAGGGAGACATGGAGAACGTGGTGAATATTCTAGTTAATCTGAGGTTGAACCACATCTCAGGAAGTCACTGGATTAGTGTGGATTAAAATGAAGGAAATCCTGGTTTTATTTAAGCTTTGACCGTGAAACTGGGCCCAACTGTTTTGGCTCATTCTCCTTCCAAACACTTTGGCCCAATCCCAATTCTCTTTTGTACCCCTCCGCCTACCCCTTAGCCCTCCGCCCTTAGATTTGGGCCGTCCTGCCGTCCTAAATTCAAGGTGTTGCAGCAGCTTGGCTGCTTTGTTTCACATCAAGGTGAAGAAATAGACGGAGACATGGATTACTGCAGTTCTTGTATTTGGACTTCAGAAATATTTCCTCATCCACCATGTGAAAGTGGAGGATCTTCCTGGTTTGCTCTGGTCCCTGTTTTCAAAACACCATGTTAGAAGACTTTGGAACTCTACAGTGTAATAATAATGTTATAAACAGTCTCTACCAAACAAATAACAACAGGTTTATAGAACTTTAGAAGTGTATATATGTGAATCTTACTAGTATAAAACACAACAGGTTTATAGAACTTTAGAAGGGTATATATGTGAATCTTACTAGTATAAAACACAACAGGTTTATAGAACTTTAGAAGTGTATATATGTGAATCTTACTAGTATAAAACACAACAGGTTTATATAACTTTAGAAGTGTATATATGTGAATCTTACTAGTATAAAACACAACAGGTTTATAGAACTTTAGAAGTGTATATATGTGAATCTTACTAGTATAAAACACAACAGGTTTATAGAACTTTAGAAGTGTATATATGTGAATCTTACTAGTATAAAACACAACAGGTTTATAGAAGTTTAGAAGCGTATATATGTGAATCTTACTAGTATAAAACACAACAGGTTTATAGAACTTTAGTAGTGTATATATGTGAATCTTACTAGTATAAAACACAACAGGTTTATAGAACTTTAGAAGTGTATATATGTGAATCTTACTAGTATAAAACACAACAGGTTTATAGAACTTTAGAAGTGTATATATGTGAATCTTACTAGTATAAAACACAACAGGTTTATAGAACTTTAGTAGTGTATATATGTGAATCTTACTAGTATAAAACACAACAGGTTTATAGAACTTTAGTAGTGTATATATGTGAATCTTACTAGTATAAAACACAACAGGTTTATAGAACTTTAGAAGCGTATATATGTGAATCTTACTAGTATAAAACACAACAGGTTTATATAACTTTAGAAGTGTATCTATGTGAATCTTACTAGTATAAAACACAACAGGTTTATATAACTTTAGAAGTGTATATATGTGAATCTTACTAGTATAAAACACAACAGGTTTATATAACTTTAGAAGCGTATATATGTGAATCTTACTAGTATAAAACACAACAGGTTTATATAACTTTAGAAGTGTATATATGTGAATCTTACTAGTATAAAACACAACAGGTTTATAGAACTTTAGAAGCGTATATATGTGAATCTTACTAGTATAAAACACAACAGGTTTATAGAAGTTTAGAAGTGTATATATGTGAATCTTACTAGTATAAAACACAACAGGTTTATAGAACTTTAGAAGTGTATATATGTGAATCTTACTAGTATAAAACACAACAGGTTTATAGAACTTTAGAAGTGTATATATGTGAATCTTACTAGTATAAAACACAACAGGTTTATAGAACTTTAGAAGTGTATATATGTGAATCTTACTAGTATAAAACACAACAGGTTTATAGAACTTTAGAAGTGTATATATGTGAATCTTACTAGTATAAAACACAACAGGTTTATAGAAGTTTAGAAGTGTATATATGTGAATCTTACTAGTATAAAACACAACAGGTTTATAGAACTTTAGAAGCGTATATATGTGAATCTTACTAGTATAAAACACAACAGGTTTATAGAACTTTAGAAGTGTATATATGTGAATCTTACTAGTATAAAACACAACAGGTTTATAGAACTTTAGAAGCGTATATATGTGAATCTTACTAGTATAAAACACAACAGGTTTATAGAACTTTAGAAGCGTATATATGTGAATCTTACTAGTATAAAACACAACAGGTTTATAGAACTTTAGAAGTGTATATATGTGAATCTTACTAGTATAAAACACAACAGGTTTATAGAACTTTAGAAGTGTATATATGTGAATCTTACTAGTATAAAACACAACAGGTTTATAGAACTTTAGAAGTGTATATATGTGAATCTTACTAGTATAAAACACAACAGGTTTATAGAACTTTAGTAGTGAAATGCAAGTCCTTCGGCGCCATGTCCTCCTACCCCTCTGTTTAAAGTGTGCATCTGTAAAAGCTTTGTTTAGAGGGGTGAATAGCCCTTCCCCTCACCCCTCCACCTCTGAACAGTAGTGAAGTGGGACACTCAGACTCTCGTGAACATGCATTTAAAAGGGTGAGGGGTAAGATGAAGGGCTGAGGGGGAGAATTGGGATGCAGCTTTTGAGTTGATAGAAACATGAGGGTGGTGTTGTTCCGTCAGGTGGAGCGCGTGGTGACCATCATGCAGAATCCTCGGCAGTACAAGATCCCAGACTGGTTCCTCAACAGGCAGAAAGATGTCAAAGATGGCAAATACAGCCAGGTGAGTGCTTAGCCCCGCCCACTGCAGGTTGTCTTTAAGCTCCGCCCACCACGGGCTATGTTTGAACGCTTTGCCACCACAAGGCCTGAAGTGTCCGTTCTGCTTCCAGGTCCTGGCCAACGGTCTGGACAACAAGCTGAGAGAAGACCTGGAGAGGCTGAAGAAGATCAGGGCTCACCGCGGACTCCGGCACTTCTGGGGGTGAGACTAGACACACACACGCGCACACACACACACACACACACACACACACACACACACACACACACACGCACACAGTACGTCCTGGACACAACCTGAGTAGGTGGTTGATGGAAGGACTAGGAATGGTGGTGTTCCCCATCAGGAGGCCTGAGAGAAGGTTTGGTCAGAACCCCCCCAGTCTGACCCTGTTGTCTCCCCCTGCAGGCTGCGTGTGCGTGGTCAGCACACCAAGACCACCGGCCGCCGCGGCCGCACCGTCGGCGTGTCCAAGAAGAAGTAAAACCCCCGACTTCCATTTTTGTGTCAATAAAGAACAGCAGTTCAAAGCCCTTTGTTCCATGTCATGGCTTCACCAGGCTCAGCTTTCACACTGCACTGTTCCGGACTGGGGGGTCCACGGGGCCCCTGGCGGACCGGGTCTGGGCTGCAGCTCATGTTTCACACCGCCTCGTTTACATTTATTACTTAGTTACTCAAGACTGTTTATCAATTTAAGTGGAGAGAATCTTTTCAATTGTCTCAATATTTCAGTTTGTTTCGATCGTGACCAGAATTGGCATCAGTCAGGAATCTATTTGTAGTTTCCCCATATTGTGGGTGGAGATGTGAATCTCCACCCTGGAAGCCCCGGCTTGCATGCCTGAGCCTTCTAGTCCCTTCCATTGTGTACAAGGACTTGCAGTGCAGCGGGTCTCCACCAGGGGGCAGTCATCAGTTGACCTCCAGGTCTTTAACAACACCACTTCAGACTTGAGGAAGAACTTGGACAATTTGAAAAGGTTAAGGTAAAAACATTGATTAGTTCTGAAACACCACGTTACTAAGTTGATGAAATGACCATGTTTTAGTCCAATATTGTTTAAAATCACATTCAATACATCACTTTATTAGATCATTGAACTATAAATCAGGAATTTGTCATTTCAAGCAAGTCTTTTCAGATGAAGTGATTAAACTGATTAGGGACACCACCAGTCTAGAGTATGCAGCTTCTTGTCATGTTTCCATGGTACTGTTGCTGGGAATTGGGATTTTCTTTCATTTTGATTCCATTTTCAGTTCTGCTTAAATATTTGGTTCTTTATCAGTTCTCTTCTTTATTCTCATTTGGAAATGCAACCTGCAGTGTTACTGGAGGCCCTGCTGCTGCTGCCATGTGGACTTTCAAAAGTGAATCCTTCACAGTTCTCACAACTGCAAATGTTTCTGCATATTGGCCGTTTGTCCTTCCTGCTCAAATATCCACTTTGCAAGTTGCCCTGTTGTCATTTCTCAACTCAACTTTATTCATAAAGCACTTTAAGCAGCCGTAGCTGAGGCAAAGTGCTGTACATTGAAATAAAAATAGAAGAGGCAACATAAAAACATTTAAAACAATCAAAAAGTTAAAACAACAAAAACAGATGGTAAAACAATAAACAAAACATAAAATGTTAAAACAATAGAAAAAAGGAAGGCACTAAAACTAGAGCAGAGGCACACTGAGGTAAAAGCCAAAGAATAAAAATGGGTTTTAAGACGAGTTTTAAAGATGGACAGTGGGGGGGGGGCATTCCAGAGGTGAGGACCGGCAGTGGAAAAGGCTCTTTCCCCTCTGAGCTTCCGTTTGGCCCTCGGTACCTCCAGGAGCACTGGTCAGCTGACCTGAGGGCCCGAGCAGGAGGTATGGATGAAGGAGCTCAGAGAGGTACGGCGGGGCCAGACCGTTTAAAGATTTAAACGCAAATGTCGTGAAATTGAACTAAGCTTTTGGCTGTTTGTGGCAGTTGGGCGCCATGTTTCCTCCTGCCTGCAGGGGTGAGCGATGCCCTGGTGACATCATCCACACACACTGGAATCCATTGGGGAGTCGTTGACAAAATTGTTGACTCGTTGAATCGTTGACTGTGTGGCCGGTCCCAGCTTGGCAGCTCGGGTTGGGGCCCGAGGCTCTGCGCCCTTTATCCTTCTCCTGTGGGCCCCTCTGGCCTGGGGGGGGGGGGGGGGTCTTCTCTGCATTCTCCGTCTGGTGGCTCTCCAGGTTGGGGCGTGGCTCTCCAGGGTGGTTTGTCGGGGCCTCCCCGGGTCTGGGGGGCCGCCGGGTGTCAGAGTGGAGGCGTCTGGCGATGTTGGCCTCGGGCCCCGGGGTGGTACTGCAGACCCCCCCACAACAGTTCCAGCCACACCCAGTGGACAAACCACACACACACACACACACACATACACACACACTTCAACTCATCGATGAGATTTGCTGCTGATTTTTCTTGTTTTCTGCTTTTGTTCTTTCAATTATCAAAATCATGTTTTTGTTTTTTGTTTTGTGTCGTTTCGTTTTTGCTTTTGTTATTATTGTTATTGTTTTGCTTTTTGTTTTTGTTTTGTTTTTTTGCCTACCTGCTAATTTATACTGCTAGAAAATCATGTTACCATCTAGATAGTGCTGCTCAGGCTGGTTTAATCTAGAAAATCATGTTACTGTCTAGATAGAGCTGCTCAGGCTGGTTTAATCTAGAAAATCATGTTACTGTCTAGATTGAGCTGCTCAGGCTGGTTTGATCTAGAAAATCATGTTACTGTCTAGATAGAGCTGCCCAGGATGGTTTGATCTAGAAAATCATGTTACTGTCTAGATAGAGCTGCTCAGGCTGGTTTGATCTAGAAAATCATGTCACTGTCTCGATAGAGCTGCTCAGGCTGGTTTGATCTAGAAAATCATGTTACTGTCTAGATAGAGCTGCTCAGGATGGTTTGATCTAGAAAATCATGTCACTGTCTCGATAGAGCTTCTCAGGCTGGTTTAATCTAGAAAATCATGTTACTGTCTAGATAGAGCTGCTCAGGCTGTTTTAATCTAGAAAATCATGTTACTGTCTAGATAGAGCTACTCAGGCTGGTTTAATCTAGAAAATCATGTTACTGTCTAGATAGAGCTGCTCAGGCTGGTTTAATCTAGAAAATCATGTTACTGTCTAGATAGAGCTGCCCAGGATGGTTTAATCTAGAAAATCATGTTACTGTCTAGATAGAGCTGCCCAGGATGGTTTAATCTAGAAAATCATGTTACTGTCTAGATAGAGCTGCTCAGGCTGGGTTTTTTTTGTTTGTTTTTTTAACCCTTGGATGCACAACCTACCAATACCTACACTCTTCCACAAGTGGGGTCAAAAATGACCCCAATTCAAATCAATGCGTTTTGGCAATATACTGGGTTGTTATCTTCAAAATCTTTAAAATAAAGAGTTCTAATATCTTCATATTCCAGGTATTCCTCATAAAACAGGTTTGTGACATGAGGCCATTTGCATTTTTATTTATTTTTTTCATAAATTTTAAGAAATTGCAGTTTTTGTATCACTACCCCACTCTTGCACAAGTGGGGTCAAAAATGACCCCAAGCAGTTCCTATGGAATCTTCTATGAAACTTAATTCTTAGCAACTCTGACAGTCCCACATACACATCTGATGTCATCTCACACATCTAATGCAACTTTGACTGTCAAGGGCGGGGGACGGGCCCTCCGGAGCTCACCCCGCTGGAGGAAACACTGGCGGGGGTCATCGGGGAATCCCTCCTGAGTGGAGTGGTGACGGAGGTGGAGGGGAACACCGCCACCTGCCCTTCAGGAGCCGATGGTGCGCTCCACAATACTATAGATTGTAGGTCCTCTCCTCTGCGCCTTGTGGGTGAGGAAAAGGGGTGAGCAGCCACCGCTTGAGGGTTAGGGTTCTCCACTGTCGCCTGCAAGGTCGTGAACGGGTTAAACACTCCTACAACATTGCAAGTCTCAGGATTTCCACATGAATTCTCCGTACCTAGAAGCCACCCATCACGTACAGCCTCCAGTCTGCGCCCAACACTGCTATATGGGCTATATGATATAGGATGTTACACTGCATTCATATCAGTGGAAACATAATACTGTTGTTGGGTTAGGGTTAGGGTGACCCAGGGTCAGAGTTGGGTTAGGGTTAGGGTGACCCAGGGTCAGAGTTGGGTTAGGGTTAGGGTGACCCAGGGTCAGAGTTGGGTTAGGGTTAGGGTGACCCAGGGTCAGAGTTGGGTTAGGGTTAGGGTGACCCAGGGTCAGAGTTGGGTTAGGGTTAGGGTGACCCAGGGTCAGAGTTGGGTTAGGGTTAGGGTGACCCAGGGTCAGAGTTGGGTTAGGGTTAGGGTGACCCAGGGTCAGAGTTGGGTTAGGGTTAGGGTGACCCAGGGTCAGAGTTGGGTTAGGGTTAGGGTGACCCAGGGTCAGAGTTGGGTTAGGGTTAGGGTGACCCAGGGTCAGAGTTGGGTTAGGGTTAGGGTGACCCAGGGTCAGAGTTGGGTTAGGGTTAGGGTGACCCAGGGTAAGAGTTGGGTTAGGGTTAGGGTGACCCAGGGTCAGAGTTGGGTTAGGGTTAGGGTGACCCAGGGTCAGAGTTGGCGTGGAGGACCGCACATTTTCCCCTCAAGTTCTCTTTTTATAAATCCCACGGTTTGCGTAGAGAGTGGCGTACGCATTCTTTTGTGCGTACGCAACGTTTATAAATGAGGCCCCAGATCACCCAAAATGTTTCCGGACAGTTTTCTCTGCTATATCTCAGCTTCTCCAGCTGCAGCACAGAGAGCATTTCCTTTATCCAGTTGTTAAATGATGGAGGTTTATCAGATTTCCACTGAAGAAGAATGGCTCTCCTTGCTATTAAGGTTGCAAAAGCAAGTGCTTTCCCTTGTAATTTAGAAACAGTGATTCCAGGGGGAAGAATCCCAAAAATTGACAAATGGGGAAGGTGGAATTTTTTTCCTGCACAACTGAGAAATGACCTCAAAAATTCTTGACCAGAAACTTTTTAAAGATTCACAATTCCAGAACATGTGTCCCAGAGTAGCCAGACCTAATTTACATCTTAAACATGCAGGGCTCACATTGGGGTAGAACTTGGAAAGTTTTTCATTTGAGTAATGTAGGCGGTGCAACACTTTAAATTGAATCAGGCTGTCTAATACAAATAGAGGAGCTGTGAATCCGTCCTAAGCTAAGTTGCCAAGACTTCTCTGTGATTTCAGTACCTAGGTCCCGTTCCCAGGATAGTTTAGTTTTGGCCCAAGATGGTGGGTTAATATTCTGAATTTTGATGTAAATTTTTGAAATATTGCCTTTTGTGTAAGGATGTAGTGCTAGTATTTCATCCATTACACTTTTATTAAATGATTGTGGGGGTTTAAGGTGTTTGTTAATGAAACTTCTGACTTGGAGATATCTGAAAAAATTAGATTTAGGGATATTATACTTCCTCTGTAGCGTTTCGAATGACATTAAATTCCCTTTGAAGAAAAGGTCTTTTAAAAAAACCAGACCAGATTTATGCCAAGTTTGAAATGCAGAGTCAATTTGGGACGGTAGAAAGAGGTGATTATTTGATAAAGGAGAGAATGAGGAAAGATAAGTAATGTGAAAATGTTTCCTAAATTGAAACCAAATTTTAAGGGAGTGTTTTAGCACAGGGTTAAGGATCCGAGGATGTGAACTCACAGGAATTGAAGAGCTTAATAACGAAATGGGAGAAATTGCTGAGACACCATTCAATTCCATCTTGGCCCAGACAGGACCCTGGCTATCACGCCATGTGGAAATCCAAAATGGTATCTTGCTTATGTTTGCAGCCCAATAATAGTGAATGAAACTGGGCAAGCCCAGACCCCCTGCTGGTTTTGCTACCTCCAGAAACCTTCTTCTCATTCTGGGAACTGTTTTGCCCACACATATGAAGAGATCAGGCTATCAATCTCACTGAACACAGACTTGGGGAAAAAAAAGGGAATCATTTGAAAAACATACAAAAAACGGGGAAGGACCGTCATCTTTACTGTGTTCACTCTCCCAGCTAGCGAAATGGGCAATGTTGACCATCGTATCAGATCTTGTTTTGTGCGTTCTAATAAGGTCTTAAAGTTGCATTGATAAAGATCTTTATATGTACAAGAAATTTCGACTCCCAAATAAGTAAATTTTTCAGCTCGTTTGAAAGGAAAAGGGGTGAAATCCATTGCCACTGCCAAACAATTAATAGGGAAAAGGGTGCTTTTAGAGAAATTTATTTTGTATCCTGATATTTTGCCATATGATTCTAGTATATTAATGAGTATTGGAAGCGACTGATTAGGGTTTGATAAATATATTAAAAGGTCATCTGCATAGAGAGACACCTTATGTATTGCATTTTGTCTTGACACTCCACTAAGCCCATCCTCCGTTCTTAAGGCAATAGCTAAAGGCTCAATGGCCAAATCAAAAAGGAATGGCGACAGACAACAACCCTGTCTAGTTCCCCGGTGCAACCTAAAATAGTCAGAAGTAACATAATTAGTGCGTACCGAGGCCAATGGTGAAGAGTATATAGTTTTTATCCAAGAAATTACATTGGGGCCGAATCCAAACTTGTCAAGAGTATTAAATAAGTATTCCCACTCCACCCGATCAAATGCTTTTTCGGCATCTAGAGAGACTACAACCTCGGGGTGCTGAGTGGAGTGGGAGGAGTACAGTACATTAAACAGACGGCGCATGTTATAGAACGATTGTCTTCCTGGTATAAAACCTGACTGGTCTGGATTAATTATTTTAGGGATCACTGTTTCAAAGCGGTGAGCCAATACTTTAGTAAGAATTTTATAATCACAGCAAAGTAGGCTGATTGGCCGGTAAGAGCCACACTCAGAAGGATCTCTTCCTTTTTTGGGCAAAACTGTGATAATTGCTTGGGTCATGGTGTATGGTAATTTTTTGCTGTTGAATATTTCTTCAAATAGTTTACATAGAAGAGGGGACAATTTAGCAGAAAAGGTCTTGTAAAATTCTACCGGCAGCCCATCTGGCCCAGGAGTCTTACCATTTTGCATGGAATGTATGGCTTGGATCATTTCTTCACTTGATATTTTAGACTCGATCTCAGACCGATCTTCTGTACTTATTTTTGGAATTGTAAGAGGATCAAAAAATGCCTGGAACTCAGATGGGCCAGCCGAAACCTGAGATATATAAAGGTTTGAATCAAATTTTCTAAATTGGTCATTTATAGTTGTGGGGTGATTGGAAACCGCTCCTTGTTCAGTGTGGATCTCTATTATAGTACGTTTAGAAGAGGACTGTCTAATTTGATGAGATAACAATCGGCCAACTTTATCACTATGTTCATAGTAGGTCTGTTTTGTTTTAAGTAATAGCCTTTCTGTTTTTTTTAATGGAAATGTTGTTGAATTCAGAGTGGAGCAGTAATCGTTTTTTGTACAGATCTGGGGTGGGAGATATAGCATATTTATTATCAATCACTTTAATCTGTTGAGACAAATCTGCAAGGCGTAGGTCACGTTCTTTTTTCTCATGAGCTGCAAAGGAAATGATTTGTCCCCTAAGGTAGGCTTTAAGCACTTCCCAGATAGTAGTGTATGACATGCCAGGTGTGCTATTAATTTCAATAAATAACTCTATTTGGTCTGAAATATATTTTTGGAAGGGTTTACGGGATAATAACAATGGATCCAAATGCCATGCATGTTGGGTTGCAATGTTCTCTGGGAAAATCAAGTCTAATTGGACAGGGGAATGGTCGGAGATCACTATACTATGGTACTGGCATTTAGTTACTGAGGAGAAGATGCTATCATCAATTAGAAAAAAATCAATTCTTGAGTATGACCGATGGACGGGTGAAAAAAAAGAGTACTGCTTAGTTGTGTTGTTAACACGTCTCCATGGGTCTAGTAATTTATAAGAGTCCATAAATGATAGAACTACGCCTGCCGATTTGGATTATGTGATAGGAAACTTAGATCTGTCCAAGTTCGGCTCCAAAACCAAGTTAAAGTCGCCTCCTAAGATTAAAGGATGAGTGGCAGGATCAGGAATGTTTGTAAAAAAGTTGGAGAAGAACTGTGGATCATCCCAATTTGGGCCGTAGATATTGACTAAGATTACCGTAATGCCAAACAACTTTCCCACAACCATAACATATCTACCTTTAGTATCAGCTATTGTTTTAGTTGGTACAAACGGGACGCCCTTTCTGATTAAAATGGCCGCACCTCTGGATCTATTGCCATAGTTGGAGTGATAAATTTGGTCAATCCAGCCTCGTTTCAATTTCAAATGTTCATTGGAATGGAGATGGGTCTCCTGCAAAAACATTATATCAGGCCCCAAACTTTTCAGGTGTGCAAAAACTCTGCTACGTTTTATAGGATGGTGTAATCCTTTCACATTCCAGCTGATAAAACGAGTGGAGCCTGAATTTGACCTACTCATGTAAACCAGGCAAAACCTGAGTCTTTAAAACTAAAAAGGAGCAAAAAACCAGAAACATCAACACAAAGGAAAACGCTGACAATATAAAAAAGCAATAAAAACACACACAGTGACATAAATCCTCAAATGTGCTGATCTTCCAAGAACCAATGGAGATCGCACCCACACTCCTACCATAAGTAAAAACCTGCACTAATGTGCACAAGGTGAACGAACACACAATGTTAGCCAACAGAACGGAACAATCATTTTCAGAAAACAAAGGCACTTATTAAGTGATTCTGAAAGCCAGAATGAGCAATACTGATTTGAAACATGCTCAATGTAAAATAGGAGGAGTCAAATACTGCAGAATAAAACTTTGTAAAAATATATTAAGTAATATAAAATATAAAATAACATTTATAAGATAAGAAAAAAATCTTTAGTTGTGAGAGCAACGCATCTTTTTTTTTTTTTTTTTAAGTATTATTGTTGTTTAAGATTTAAATAAACTCAGAATATGTTGAAAGCTGTGATATTGTTATATCTAAGAACGGGCTTTGGCTGTTTTGGCGGTGTAGTCCGGAAACACTGAAACCGTCATCCCGTTCATCTTGATCCGTTGTTTTTCCCGTGCAAGGCGAAGGATGTTGGCACACTCTTGGAAATAGTGGAAGCGGGCCACGATGACGCGTGGAGGGCTCCCCCGTCCAGGCACTGGGAGTGAGCGGTGCGCCCCGTCCAGCAGCGGCGCCTCCTCCAAGTCAAACGCTTGTTTGAGCAATGCAGAAACTAAGGATGTAGAACACACCTGGTCTTCAGAAACCCCCACCAGTCTGATATTATTTCTGCGCGACCTCGCCTCCAAATCCTCACATTTACTTTCCAAGCTGTCAGCCACTGCGGTGAGGCGGTGCACCTCCCGCTGCAGCTGCGTAACGTCATCCGTGCACGTAGACAGGCTTTCCTCCACTCCTTTCACCGTAACGCTCAGCGACGACAGCTCCCATGTAATGGCCTCCTTGTATTCCCGCAGCTCGGTCCTGGCCGCATTAATGTCAGCCCTCACAATTGCCATCTCGCTTTCCAAAACACTCCGGACCTCTTTTTTAAGAGTGTCTATCAAGTCCTTCCGCAGGGAGGACAGAAGCTCGCGTTTGATGGCCTCCGTGTCGATCAAGGAAGCAGCCGCTGCCGAGTCCGCCTCACCTGGGCAGTCTTTGCCAGTAGGGGCCGCAGGCTGACTCGGAGTAGTAGGCCTCGTTTGCAAAAGAGTTGTTTGCTTGCCTCTGGATGTTTTTCCGGCCATTTCTGCTTTTAATATCTTGTTAGCAACCTCAAACAAGCCCGGACTGGAACTTTGTTATTAAAACTGTGCCCTGTAATACACTTTTTAAAATATTGCTCCGCTCCGTTCAGCAAAATACAACCTACTCCATTGCTCGCTCAACAGCGCCCTTGCTCGGGCTGGTTTAATCTAGAAAATCATGTTACTGTCGAGATAGAGCTGCTCGGGCTGGTTTAATCTAGAAAATCATGTTACTGTCGAGATAGAGCTGCTCGGGCTGGTTTAATCTAGAAAATCATGTTACTGTCGAGATAGAGCTGCTCAGGCTGGTTTAATCTAGAAAATCATGTTACTGTCTAGATAGAGCTGCTCGGGCTGGTTTAATCTAGAAAATCATGTTACTGTCTAGATAGAGCTGCTCGGGCTGGTTTAATCTAGAAAATCATGTTACTGTCTAGATAGAGCTGCTCGGGCTGGTTTAATCTAGAAAATCATTTTACTGACTAGATAGAGCTGCTCGGGCTGGTTTAATCTAGAAAATCATTTTACTGACTAGATAGAGCTGCTCGGGCTGGTTTAATCTAGAAAATCATGTTACTGTCTAGATAGAGCTGCTCGGGCTGGTTTAATCTAGAAAATCCTGTTACTGTCTAGATAGAGCTGCTCGGGCTGGTTTAATCTAGAAAATCATTTTACTGACTAGATAGAGCTGCTCGGGCTGGTTTAATCTAGAAAATCATTTTACTGACTAGATAGAGCTGCTCGGGCTGGTTTAATCTAGAAAATCATGTTACTGTCTAGATAGAGCTGCTCGGGCTGGTTTAATCTAGAAAATCCTGTTACTGTCTAGATAGAGCTGCTCGGGCTGGTTTAATCTAGAAAATCATGTTACTGTCTAGATAGAGCTGCTCGGGCTGGTTTAATCTAGAAAATCATGTTACTGACTAGATAGAGCTGCTCGGGCTGGTTTAATCTAGAAAATCATTTTACTGACTAGATAGAGCTGCTCGGGCTGGTTTAATCTAGAAAATCATGTTACTGTCTAGATAGAGCTGCTCGGGCTGGTTTAATCTAGAAAATCATGTTACTGTCTAGATAGAGCTGCTCGGGCTGGTTTAATCTAGAAAATCATTTTACTGACTAGATAGAGCTGCTCGGGCTGGTTTAATCTAGAAAATCATTTTACTGACTAGATAGAGCTGCTCGGGCTGGTTTAATCTAGAAAATCATGTTACTGTCTAGATAGAGCTGCTCGGGCTGGTTTAATCTAGAAAATCCTGTTACTGTCTAGATAGAGCTGCTCGGGCTGGTTTAATCTAGAAAATCATGTTACTGTCTAGATAGAGCTGCTCGGGCTGGTTTAATCTAGAAAATCATTTTACTGACTAGATAGAGCTGCTCGGGCTGGTTTAATCTAGAAAATCATGTTACTGACTAGATAGAGCTGCTCGGGCTGGTTTAATCTAGAAAATCATTTTACTGACTAGATAGAGCTGCTCGGGCTGGTTTAATCTAGAAAATCATGTTACTGTCTAGATAGAGCTGCTCGGGCTGGTTTAATCTAGAAAATCCTGTTACTGTCTAGATAGAGCTGCTCGGGCTGGTTTAATCTAGAAAATCATGTTACTGTCTAGATAGAGCTGCTCGGGCTGGTTTAATCTAGAAAATCATTTTACTGACTAGATAGAGCTGCTCGGGCTGGTTTAATCTAGAAAATCATGTTACTGTCTAGATAGAGCTGCTCGGGCTGGTTTAATCTAGAAAATCCTGTTACTGTCTAGATAGAGCTGCTCGGGCTGGTTTAATCTAGAAAATCCTGTTACTGTCTAGATAGAGCTGCTCGGGCTGGTTTAATCTAGAAAATCATTTTACTGACTAGATAGAGCTGCTCGGGCTGGTTTAATCTAGAAAATCATTTTACTGACTAGATAGAGCTGCTCGGGCTGGTTTAATCTAGAAAATCCTGTTACTGTCTAGATAGAGCTGCTCGGGCTGGTTTAATCTAGAAAATCCTGTTACTGTCTAGATAGAGCTGCTCGGGCTGGTTTAATCTAGAAAATCATGTTACTGTCTACATAGAGCTGCTCGGGCTGGTTTAATCTAGAAAATCATGTTACTGACTAGATAGAGCTGCTCGGGCTGGTTTAATCTAGAAAATCATTTTACTGACTAGATAGAGCTGCTCGGGCTGGTTTAATCTAGAAAATCATGTTACTGTCTAGATAGAGCTGCTCGGGCTGGTTTAATCTAGAAAATCATGTTACTGTCTAGATAGAGCTGCTCGGGCTGGTTTAATCTAGAAAATCATTTTACTGACTAGATAGAGCTGCTCGGGCTGGTTTAATCTAGAAAATCATTTTACTGACTAGATAGAGCTGCTCGGGCTGGTTTAATCTAGAAAATCATGTTACTGTCTAGATAGAGCTGCTCGGGCTGGTTTAATCTAGAAAATCCTGTTACTGTCTAGATAGAGCTGCTCGGGCTGGTTTAATCTAGAAAATCATGTTACTGTCTAGATAGAGCTGCTCGGGCTGGTTTAATCTAGAAAATCATTTTACTGACTAGATAGAGCTGCTCGGGCTGGTTTAATCTAGAAAATCATTTTACTGACTAGATAGAGCTGCTCGGGCTGGTTTAATCTAGAAAATCATGTTACTGTCTAGATAGAGCTGCTCGGGCTGGTTTAATCTAGAAAATCCTGTTACTGTCTAGATAGAGCTGCTCGGGCTGGTTTAATCTAGAAAATCATGTTACTGTCTAGATAGAGCTGCTCGGGCTGGTTTAATCTAGAAAATCATGTTACTGACTAGATAGAGCTGCTCGGGCTGGTTTAATCTAGAAAATCATTTTACTGACTAGATAGAGCTGCTCGGGCTGGTTTAATCTAGAAAATCATGTTACTGTCTAGATAGAGCTGCTCGGGCTGGTTTAATCTAGAAAATCCTGTTACTGTCTAGATAGAGCTGCTCGGGCTGGTTTAATCTAGAAAATCATGTTACTGTCTAGATAGAGCTGCTCGGGCTGGTTTAATCTAGAAAATCATTTTACTGACTAGATAGAGCTGCTCGGGCTGGTTTAATCTAGAAAATCATGTTACTGTCTAGATAGAGCTGCTCGGGCTGGTTTAATCTAGAAAATCCTGTTACTGTCTAGATAGAGCTGCTCGGGCTGGTTTAATCTAGAAAATCATGTTACTGTCTAGATAGAGCTGCTCGGGCTGGTTTAATCTAGAAAATCATGTTACTGACTAGATAGAGCTGCTCGGGCTGGTTTAATCTAGAAAATCATTTTACTGACTAGATAGAGCTGCTCGGGCTGGTTTAATCTAGAAAATCATGTTACTGTCTAGATAGAGCTGCTCGGGCTGGTTTAATCTAGAAAATCATGTTACTGTCTAGATAGAGCTGCTCGGGCTGGTTTAATCTAGAAAATCATGTTACTGTCTAGATAGAGCTGCTCGGGCTGGTTTAATCTAGAAAATCATGTTACTGTCTAGATAGAGCTGCTCGGGCTGGTTT
This sequence comes from Blennius ocellaris, assembly GCF_963422515.1. NCBI lineage: Eukaryota > Metazoa > Chordata > Actinopteri > Blenniiformes > Blenniidae > Blennius > Blennius ocellaris. The sequence continues at coordinate 94,001 of NW_027662229.1, forward strand.
AATCTAGAAAATCATGTTACTGTCTAGATAGAGCTGCTCGGGCTGGTTTAATCTAGAAAATCATGTTACTGTCTAGATAGAGCTGCTCGGGCTGGTTTAATCTAGAAAATCATGTTACTGACTAGATAGAGCTGCTCGGGCTGGTTTAATCTAGAAAATCATGTTACTGTCTGGATAGAGCTGCTCGGGCTGGTTTAATCTAGAAAATCATGTTACTGTCTAGATAGAGCTGCTCGGGCTGGTTTAATCTAGAAAATCATGTTACTGTCTAGATAGAGCTGCTCGGGCTGATTTAATCTAGAAAATCATGTTACTGACTAGATAGAGCTGCTCGGGCTGGTTTAATCTAGAAAATCATGTTACTGTCTAGATAGAGCTGCTCGGGCTGGTTTAATCTAGAAAATCATGTTACTGTCTAGATAGAGCTGCTCGGGCTGATTTAATCTAGAAAATCATGTTACTGACTAGATAGAGCTGCTCGGGCTGGTTTAATCTAGAAAATCATGTTACTGTCTAGATAGAGCTGCTCGGGCTGGTTTAATCTAGAAAATCATGTTACTGTCTAGATAGAGCTGCTCGGGCTGGTTTAATCTAGAAAATCATGTTACTGTCTAGATAGAGCTGCTCGGGCTGGTTTAATCTAGAAAATCATGTTACTGTCTAGATAGAGCTGCTCGGGCTGGTTTAATCTAGAAAATCATGTTACTGTCTAGATAGAGCTGCTCGGGCTGGTTTAATCTAGAAAATCATGTTACTGACTAGATAGAGCTGCTCGGGCTGGTTTAATCTAGAAAATCATGTTACTGTCTGGATAGAGCTGCTCGGGCTGGTTTAATCTAGAAAATCATGTTACTGTCTAGATAGAGCTGCTCGGGCTGGTTTAATCTAGAAAATCATGTTACTGTCTAGATAGAGCTGCTCGGGCTGATTTAATCTAGAAAATCATGTTACTGACTAGATAGAGCTGCTCGGGCTGGTTTAATCTAGAAAATCATGTTACTGTCTAGATAGAGCTGCTCGGGCTGGTTTAATCTAGAAAATCATGTTACTGTCTAGATAGAGCTGCTCGGGCTGATTTAATCTAGAAAATCATGTTACTGACTAGATAGAGCTGCTCAGGCTGGTTTAATCTACAAAATCATGTTACTGTCTAGATAGAACTGCTCAGGCTGGTTTAATCTACAAAATCATGTTACTGTCGAGATAGAGCTCTCTTCTCCTCCCCTCCCCTCCTCCTCTCCTCTCCTCCCTTCTCCCCTCCCCCCTCTCCTCTCCTCCCTTCTCCCCTCCCCCCTCTCTTCTCCTCCCCTCCCCTCCCCTCCTCTCTTCTCCTCCCCTCCCCCCTCCCCTCCTCTCTTCTCCTCCCCTCCCCCCTCTCCTCTCCTCCTCGGGGGGACGATTCTTACTGGAGGAAAACCTTTAGAAAGTCAACTTGGCTTGATGTCGCCTCTATAAACTGTTTTCAAGCCTTCCACTATTGAAGATAAAATATTATGAAAGCACAGAATGAGTCAAAATAAGTGAAATGTTCATTCTCAATCCTGCCAGTTCCATTGATGTTGGTTTTGGTTAAAAAAAAAAAAACAACGAAATTTGACCATTGTGACCTGATGTATCAAATATGATACTTGAAAAGTAATCTCAATGTATATTTCAACCTTTATTTGTTCAGAGGGATCACTAAAGGCTCCAGTTTCAAAGAAACACTTACTTCTTGGTTTGGGCTTCAACAGGGATGAATGAAGTTTGAAAACGTAAAGCAGCGACAAATGAAAGAACGGACATAAACACAGTGACGTACAAACTTTGCAGAACTGTTTGTTTTTATTGTGCTGTTGGCAGAAAGTTAAAAGTTCTGGAAATACAAATGGTTTTAAGGTTCTGAGGTCACGGAGGAAACGGTGCAGCTGCTCGACAAAGTGCAGAAGCAGAAAGCTCATCCACAAGCTTTATGGCTTTTAAATTGTGTGTGTGTGTGTGTGTAAAATACAACCTTTGACAAAACATATTTTACTCAGCCTTCTGGTCATGTTGCTAAAAAGCTAAGAAGCTAGCCTGTATTACCTCGCCACACCAGCAGGTGGTGCAGTGGAGGAACAGACGGACAGGAGGGTGATTACACCTATAGCATTAAAGGCTGACAGTTTGAGCAGTGAAGCGTTGCTTTTATACAAAATGGTCTGTATAAAATGTTTCCACCAACCTGAAGTGTCCAACACATGAAGTTATATGAAGATTGTTAAATACATTGAAACTGTGACAAAGCTCACCTTATTTTCTTTGAAGAAACTAAACTCCAGTGTTGAAATTGGAGCATGTTACACAAAAGTGTTACTTCCAGCGTTTCATCAAACAGGAAACAAATCTGTTTAAAATATCTTCATGTATCAAAGAGGAACCTGTCTTTTATTTTGGTGGTCTGTAAAGGGGTCACATTATCCAGACTTTCAACACTTCCACATGGCCTTCCTCGTCCAAAAACATTGTTCAGAGTTTATTGCTTCAAATCTGGCTTCTTGATTTTCCTCCGTTTGAATATTGGATCATAGGAGCTGCATTCAGAATCTGCTGTGTCTGTGTGAGCTGGCCGGTGCCAGAGCAGCGCTGCCTCCGGACACTGCAGGGGTTTTCTGCTCTCAGCGACTCAGACTCAACCTGTTTTGTTGCCGTGCCAACGCTCCGTCCCGTCAGAAAACCTCGAGAGTGAATTCTGCACAACATGACCCCTTTAAGAAGTGGAAAGTCAAAATGACAAAAAGAGCAAGAAATAAATAAGACATTTTATAACTTTATATTATAGAAAAAGATTTATGCATTAAAAGTAAGATTTTGAATTTAAGAGCTCAATGAATGTTTTTGATTTCAAAATTAAAAGCCTCTGTCATTTATTGCTTTTGGATCTGCAGAGTGAGAACTATGGCTTTCAAACAACAGGAAGTGAGTTTAGAGACGGTGTTCTTCAGGACAGATGGTGTTGTTCAGGACAGAGGGGATTCTTCAGGACAGATGGTGTTGTTCAGGACAGAGGGGGTTCATCAGGACAGAGGGGGTTCATCAGGACAGAGGGGGTTCATCAGGACAGAGGGGATTCTTCAGGACAGAGGGGATTCTTCAGGACAGAGGGGGTTCATCAGGACAGAGGGGGTTCATCAGGACAGAGGGGATTCTTCAGGACAGAGGGGGTTCATCAGGACAGAGGGGATTCTTCAGGACAGAGGGGGTTCATCAGGACAGAGGGGGTTCATCAGGACAGAGGGGGTTCATCAGGACAGAGGGGATTCTTCAGGACAGAGGGGGTTCATCAGGACAGAGGGGATTCTTCAGGACAGAGGGGATTCTTCAGGACAGAGGGGGTTCATCAGGACAGAGGGGATTCTTCAGGACAGAGGGGGTTCATCAGGACAGAGGGGGTTCATCAGGACAGAGGGGATTCTTCAGGACAGAGGGGGTTCATCAGGACAGAGGGGATTCTTCAGGACAGAGGGGATTCTTCAGGACAGAGGGGGTTCATCAGGACAGAGGGGGTTCATCAGGACAGAGGGGATTCTTCAGGACAGAGGGGGTTCATCAGGACAGAGGGGATTCTTCAGGACAGAGGGGGTTCATCAGGACAGAGGGGATTCTTCAGGACAGAGGGGGTTCATCAGGACAGAGGGGGTTCATCAGGACAGAGGGGATTCTTCAGGACAGAGGGGGTTCATCAGGACAGAGGGGATTCTTCAGGACAGAGGGGGTTCATCAGGACAGATGGTGTTGTTCAGGACAGACGGTGTTGTTCAGGACAGACGGTGTTGTTCAGGACAGAGGGGGTTCATCAAGATGCCCAAATAAGTTTGTAATTTTACACCAGCCTCATCCACTTAAAAGAACTGAAAATCCAAAGATTTTTCAAGTTTTTGAAGGAACAAAAAGCTTGAAGTTGAACCTTCTCTGAACGTGCCGTCACAGGACCAGGTTCTCGTTGGACCTGTTCTGAACGTGCCGTCACAGGACCAGGTTCTCGTTGGACCTGTTCTGAACGTGCCGTCACAGGACCAGGTTCTCGTTGGACCTTCTCTGAACGTGCCGTCACAGGACCAGGTTCTCGTTGGACCTGTTCTGAACGTGCCGTCACAGGACCAGGTTCTCGTTGGACCTGTTCTGAACGTGCCGTCACAGGACCAGGTTCTCGTTGGACCTGTTCTGAACGTGCCGTCACAGGACCAGGTTCTCGTTGGACCTGTTCTGAACGTGCCGTCACAGGACCAGGTTCTCGTTGGACCTGTTCTGAACGTGCCGTCACAGGACCAGGTTCTCGTTGGACCTGTTCTGAACGTGCCGTCACAGGACCAGGTTCTCGTTGGACCTGTTCTGAACGTGCCGTCACAGGACCAGGTTCTCGTTGGACCTGTTCTGAACGTGCCGTCACAGGACCAGGTTCTCGTTGGACCTTCTCTGAACGTGCCGTCACAGGACCAGGTTCTCGTTGGACCTGTTCTGAACGTGCCGTCACAGGACCAGGTTCTCGTTGGACCTGTTCTGAACGTGCCGTCACAGGACCAGGTTCTCGTTGGACCTGTTCTGAACGTGCCGTCACAGGACCAGGTTCTCGTTGGACCTGTTCTGAACGTGCCGTCACAGGACCAGGTTCTCGTTGGACCTGTTCTGAACGTGCCGTCACAGGACCAGGTTCTCGTTGGACCTGTTCTGAACGTGCCGTCACAGGACCAGGTTCTCGTTGGACCTGTTCTGAACGTGCCGTCACAGGACCAGGTTCTCGTTGGACCTGTTCTGAACGTGCCGTCACAGGACCAGGTTCTCGTTGGACCTGTTCTGAACGTGCCGTCACAGGACCAGGTTCTCGTGGTCTCCAGGAAGTGACGGCCTTGGCGAGACAACAAGTTCTGAACATAAAACAAATAACTTTTGCTCAATTTGAAACTATTTTAAATAACAGACTAAGGGAGGGCCAACTTTGAGATCGATGTTTTTCCAGCCCAAAGCCCTTCAGAGTCCTGGTTCTGGTCTGCAGAAGACCACCGGACCTTGACAGGACCAGTGGACAACGTGGTTCTGGTCTGCAGAAGCCCAGTAGACAACGTCTCCCAGTGGAACTTAAAGCTGCCGCTTGGTGGAACAACATTGTGAATGGAAGAGACGGAGGTGAGCCTGAGTTTACTTCACCTCCCCAGAACCAAGGTTCTGGACAGAGAACCTGTCAGCAGACTGGTTCCTTCAGTCAGAACGCTCCTGTGGAGACGGAGGAGGAGGAGGGGGGGGGAGGAGGAGGAGGAAGAGGAGGAGGAAGAAGAGGAGGTGGAGGCTGCTGGTCCTTGGTTGGGGCGTAGTAAAGCTCCAGAGGCTTGCGGACCTTCCAGAACTTCTCATTGACCAACTCCAGAGTCAGAGAACCGTTCAGCGTCTGGAGGAGAACAAACAAGAAACTCAGAGGTCCACACAGGAGTACCCCCCCCCCTCCCCCTCTCCCCGCCAGTGAATGTGTACTCACAGTGAACTGTCCTCCTCTGGTCAGGATGTAGATGGTGTACTGTTTCTCACTGACGGTGCTCAGACTCGCCCCCTCTGCTCCTCCCTCCTCCCCCCCTCTGCCCCCCCCCTCTGCTCCTCCCTCCTCCCCCCCTCTCCCCCCCCCCTCTGTGTCAGCGCCTCTGTCCTCCAGAGCGATGCGCAGGGCCAGGTACTTGGACAGGTGGTCCACCGTGGCGTTCGCCGTCGTCTTCACATACCTGCAGAAGACACCGACATTCAGACGACTTCATGTGGTCGTTGTGGAGACAATTCTAGGTCTTCTTCACCAGGAAGAACCTGGTTCTAGACCAGAACCAGGTCTTCTTCACCAGGAAGAACCCGGTTCTAGACCAGGACTAGGTCTTAATGAGCACCAGTCTGTCCTGAAGGAGCTTGAGGCTTCTTTTTCACCATTTGGTCTTTACATCGTCCATTTCTGCTCCTTTCACTCTTTCTGGATTGTCTGAATCAAAAGCTTGTAGAACGATAGGA
>NW_027662228.1:5000-42500 GCF_963422515.1 Blennius ocellaris
TGTCCTCCACTGTCCACACCTGTCCTCTACTGTCTTCCACTGTCCACACCTGTCCTCCACTGTCCACACCTGTCCTCTACTGTCTTCCACTGTCCACACCTGTCCTCTACTGTCCACCACTGTCTTCCACTGTCCTCCACTGTCCACATCTGTCCTCTACTGTCCACCACTGTCTTCCACTGTCCTTCACTGTCCTCCACTGTCCACATCTGTCCTCTACTGTCCACCACTGTCCTCCACTGTCCACCCCTGTCCTCCACTGTCCACCACTGTCCTCCACTGTCCACCACTGTCCTCCACTGTCCACACCTGTCCTCCACTGTCCACACCTGTCCTCTACTGTCTTCCACTGTCCACACCTGTCCTCCACTGTCCACATCTGTCCTCTACTGTCCACCACTGTCTTCCACTGTCCTTCACTGTCCTCCACTGTCCACATCTGTCCTCTACTGTCCACCACTGTCCTCCACTGTCCACCCCTGTCCTCCACTGTCCACCACTGTCCTCCACTGTCCACACCTGTCCTCCACTGTCCACACCTGTCCTCCACTGTCCACACCTGTCCTCCACTGTCCTTCACTGTCCACACCTGTCCTCCACTGTCCACACCTGTCCTCCACTGTCCTTCACTGTCCTCCACTGTCCTTCACTGTCCTCACCTGTCCTCCACTGTCCACACCTGTCCTCCACTGTCCACACCTGTCCTTCACTGTCCACACCTGTCCTCCACTGTCCTTCACTCTCAACACCTGTCCTCCACTGTCCACACCTGTCCTTCACTGTCCACACCTGTCCTCCACTGTCCTTCACTCTCAACACCTGTCCTCCACTGTCCACACCTGTCCTCCACTGTCCTCACCTGTCCTCCACTGTCCACACCTGTCCTCCACGGTCCACACCTGTCCTTCACTGTCCACACCTGTCCTCCACTGTCCTTCACTCTCAACACCTGTCCTCCACTGTCCACCACTGTCCACACCTGTCCTCCACTGTCCTCACCGGTCCTCCACTGTCCTCACATGTCCTCCACTGTCCACACCTGTCCTCCACTGTCCTTCACTCTCAACACCTGTCCACCACTGTCCACCACTGTCCTCCACTGTCCTCCACTGTCCTCCACTGTCCTAGAGGTCTCTGGAGCAGGAAGCATTTTGGGTTTTGTTACTGATGGAAACAATATTTATGTAATTTGTGTTGCCATAGCAACCGCACTACGTTCTACTGGTGGTTGTTTCAGCACAAACACCTCCTGGGACCGACTGTCCTCTGGACCGGTCGTCATGGAGACGTGAAGCTTGAGGAAATAATACAAATAAGTTTGTCTGGAGAGACGGGAGGTAAACTGGCGCCAGGAGTCTAATGGAAATATACAGTTTATGTTTACTACTTAGATTCTACTTCCTGAGGGAAGTTTAGAAAACTACTTTTTATTAAAGTTCTTAGAAAAATTATTTTAATCTGTTAGAAGCTTCTGTGAACCAGGAAGAGACGAAACAACCAAAGCTGCTCTGACACACACACACACACACACACACACACACACACACACACACACACACACACACACACACACACACACACACACACACACACACACACACACACACACGCGCACACACGCGCACACACACACACACACACACACACACACACACACACACACACACACACACACACACACACACACACACACACACACACACACACACACACACGCACACACACACACACACACACACTCAAAGTGAGTATCAAGTGCGTTTGCTGTTTGAGAGCTATAAAGAGAAGTGATGCGTTGTGTGTGTGTGTGTGTGTGTGTGTGTGTGTGTGTGTGTGTGTGTGTGTGTGTGTGTGTGTGTGTGTGTGTGTGTGTGTGTGTGTGTGTGTGTGTGTGTGTGTGTGTGTGTGTGTGTGTTGCACTGGTGTGATTTTACAGGCTGTGAGGTGCAGACACTGTCACAGTCATGAGACACAGTTAATCAGTCACCACACACACACACACACACACACACACACACACACACACACACACTTGTAATGGAGTACTTTTAAAGTCAAAACAATATTTTCACTGCTGGACTGGGATTTGAGTATTTTGTGGATAAATACTTTAAAGAATTATAATTTCTTACACTGGATTACTTTAATAGAATATTTTTGGGTGTAATTGTGTTAAAATAATATGATTTTACTTGTAATTTATATTTATTAAAAAAGAGTATTTATGGTAGTATGATTTATTCAAGTATTTCTAAAGTACATTTTACTGAATTCTGTCAGATAAATATATAATGTAAATATAAAATACTGCTTATAGTTTTATTGTATAAGTTACAAAAACAATATTTTCACTGCAGTACTTTTACTTTTAGTGTAATAAATTGTTATAACATGATGTAATAAAGTGTTATAAAGTCTAAACTGCTAGAATTTGTTATAAACCTTTCCAATGTGCAAATAATGTATTAGAAATATGGCATGTTTTTATAAACTTATTATGAAAAGTTATCACCTGTTATAAACTGTTATACATTGTTATAAACTATAACAGTTATGTTATAAACATTGTTTTATCTAAACCCTGGCTGCTGAGGACCTGGTAAAGCTTCTTGTTGTTATAAACAGTTCTAAGGTGTTATAAACAGATATGTGTTATAAACATTTATAAAGGCATCAATAAGCATCGGGACCTTGCGGTGCTTCTTCTAAAGAGCTGTTATAAACAGTTCTAATGTGTTATAAACAGTTCTAATGCGTTATAAACAGTTCTAATGCATTATAAACAGTTCTAAGGTGTTCTAAACAGTTCTAAACATTTATAAAGGCATCAATAAGCGTTGGGACCTTGCGGTGCTTCTTCTAAAGAGTTGTTATAAACAGTTCTAATGTGTTATAAACAGTTCTAATGTGTTATAAACAGTTCTAATGCGTTATAAACAGTTCTAATGCATTATAAACAGTTCTAAGGTGTTCTAAACAGTTCTAAACATTTATAAAGGCATCAATAAGCGTCGGGACCTTGCGGTGCTTCTTCTAAAGAGTTGTTATAAACAGTTCTAATGTGTTATAAACAGTTCTAATGCGTTATAAACAGTTCTAATGCATTATAAACAGTTCTAAGGTGTTCTAAACAGTTCTAAACATTTATAAAGGCATCAATAAGCGTCGGGACCTTGCGGTGCTTCTTCTAAAGAGTTGTTATAAACAGTTCTAATGTGTTATAAACAGTTCTAATGCGTTATAAACAGTTCTAATGCATTATAAACAGTTCTAAGGTGTTCTAAACAGTTCTAAACATTTATAAAGGCATCAATAAGCGTCGGGACCTTGCGGTGCTTCTTCTAAAGAGTTGTTATAAACAGTTCTAAGGTGTTCTAAACAGTTCTAACGTGTTATAAACAGTTCTAAGGTGTTATAAACAGTTATGTGTTCTAAACAGTTAATAAAAGGCATCAATAAGCATCGGGACCTTGTGGTGCTTCTTCTAGAGTTGTTATAATCAGTGATAAGGTGTTATAAACAGTTCTAAGGTGTTATAAACAGTGATAAGTTGTTATAAACAGTGATAAGGTGTTAAAAACAGTGATAAGGTGTTATAAACAGTTCTAAGGTGTTATAAACAGTTATGTGTTCTAAACAGTTATAAACAGTTAATAAAGGCATGAATAAGCGTCGGGACCTTGCGGTGCTTCTTCTAAAGAGTTGTTATAAACAGTTCTAATGTGTAATAAACAGTGATAAGGTGTTATAAACAGTGAATAAAGGCATGAACAAGCGTCGGGACCTTGCGGTGCTTCTTCTAAAGAGTTGTTATAAACAGTTCTAATGTGTTATAAACAGTTCTAATGTGTAATAAACAGTGATGAGGTGTTATAAACAGTGAATAAAGGCATGAACAAGCGTCGGGACCTTGCGGTGCTTCTTCTAAAGAGTTGTTATAATCAGTGATAAGGTGTTATAAACAGTGAATAAAGGCATGAACAAGCGTCGGGACCTTGCGGTGCTTCTTCTAAAGAGTTGTTATAAACAGTTCTAATGTGTTATAAACAGTTCTAATGTGTAATAAACAGTGATGAGGTGTTATAAACAGTGAATAAAGGCATGAACAAGCGTCGGGACCTTGCGGTGCTTCTTCTAAAGAGTTGTTATAATCAGTGATAAGGTGTTATAAACAGTTCTAATGTGTAATAAACAGTGATAAGGTGTTATAAACAGTGAATAAAGGCATGAACAAGCGTCGGGACCTTGCGGTGCTTCTTCTAAAGAGTTGTTATAAACAGTTCTAATGTGTAATAAACAGTGATGAGGTGTTATAAACAGTGAATAAAGGCATGAACAAGCGTCGGGACCTTGCGGTGCTTCTTCTAAAGAGTTGTTATAAACAGTTCTAATGTGTTATAAACAGTTCTAATGTGTTCTAAACAGTGAATAAAGGCATGAACAAGCGTCGGGACCTTGCGGTGCTTCTTCTCCTTCTCCAGCCGGTCCAGACGCTCCAGCCTCAGCCGGTCGAGCTCCAGGCGGAGCTCCTCGGTCTCCGGGCCGATGCTGCTGCGGCTCACCAGGACCTCCAGGACCTCCAGGACCCGGACCACCTTGGGCATGAGGCGGGACAGAGCCTCGCAGCCGTACTGGTCGATGATGCGCTCGAACTCCTGGCCGACGACGGCGGCGATGTCGTACACGTCCATGACGGTGAGGTCGGCCACGTTCTTCTCCAGGGCCGAGCCGGGCTCCTCCATGACGGCCGCTGCCCGGAGCCTCCACCCCCTACCTCCACCACCACCACCACCACCACCCCCCAACCACCACCTCCTCCTCCCCGCCGCGGAAAAAACTTCTCCCGGCCTCCCCGACAACTCCGCTCCGCTTCGCCCTCCGACAGAAGCGCGTGAGCCGCTGCGAGCGGGAACTAGAGCCGCCGGCTGCCCGGAGGCTGAGTCCGGCCTGCGGTGCTCTGAGTCCGGCCTGCGGTGCTCTGAGTCCGGCCTGACGCTCCCCGGTGTCCCATCGCCCGCCGTCCCGCCGCCGCCGGAGCTGGAAGTCCCTCCGCCGGGCGAACAAGACAAGCCGAGCTACCGCCGTCAAGCCCCGCTCGGCACCGCGTCCACATCCGGGTGAGCCGCTGCCACAATAAAAGTGCCGCAGCGCCACACGAGCTTCTGGGGGGGGGGGGGATGAGCCGACATGGGGGGGAATAACCAGCTGGGAAACCAAGAAACACACTGAAAAGAACAAAGCAGCACATAATTAAATATACGAAAAGTCACAATGATTCCCCAAAAAAAGTGTCCAGAAACATAGAATGGGGAAACTAAATACCGAAAAGTAAAAAAAAAGACAAAAAAATGGGACAAACCAGCACATTGAGACTAAATATTCAAAAAAGTAGATATCAGCTGAAAAACACAAAACATAACAGTTTCCTAAACCAGCACAATGAGACCTTACATCATAAAAGACACCTCGTTTAATAAAAAGTGGAATAAACCATCACAATGAGACAGAAAATATGTAAAAGATTAAAAACTAGACACGAAAACTTCCTGAAAGAGAAAAAACTTCGATAAATTCTGCAAAAACACGATACTGAATCAAAGGTCCATACGTACGTCCGCTTCGTTTGCAAGCTTGTAGTTTGAAAGACAGCGACCGGAAGTCCAGGTGTGTTAAATGTATCCGCCTTGACGAGCCGCCTGTCCTCCAGCCGGGTCACAGCAGATAGTTTATGGAGGAATTTATTATTATTATTGGTGAAAAAGGTTTGAGTACTTCTAAAAGTACAACTTGTACTTTTGCAGTATGAATTTGAAGTCGCGTACCGTAGAATTTTCTTCTCCACAAATAAAACAACACACTTACACGTTAAAGTCTGGATTTTAATAAATCACAAAATCGCAATGATTACAAAACAAAACAAAAACCTTGTGTTTCATTGGGGGTTTCATTTCCCTGTGAAGTTTTTAAAAAGTTGTAAAACATCAAAGCATTTCTATAGAATCCTGATCGGTCGGCTTCACGACTCCCCGGCTCCAGTTTCACCTCGTTTGAACTGCAAGCAAAAGAAAGAGAAACCGTTAAGAACCTCCGGCGGTCCTGGTCCTGGTCCTGGTCATAGTCCTGGTCCTGGTCCTGGTCCTGGTCCTGGTCCTGACGCTCCACACTCACCGCGTTCTTCAGACGACTTCCAGACTTGGTGAAGATGCTGTGCTTCTTGAAGGCCAGCCTGATGGAGTCGGAGCCGCCTTGGGTGGAGGAGGATCTGGGCGGAGCCACGGCCCCGGAGGGGGGCGGAGAGGGCGAGACAGACGGAGGGGGGGGGAGAGTCTGCGTTGGGTTCAGGGCGAAGGGCTGCGACGGAACGAAAGGCTGCGGGGGGGTGTAGGTCTGGGAGGGGGTGTAGGTCTGAGAAGGGGTGTAGGTCTGGGAGGGGGTGTAGGTCTGAGAGGGGGTGTAGGTCTGAGAAGGGGTGTAGGTCTGGGAGGGGGTGTAGGTCTGGGAGGGGGTGTAGGTCTGGGAAGGGGTGTAGGTCTGAGAAGGGGTGTAGGTCTGAGGCAGTGACGTAGCCTCCTGACTCTGAGCGAAGGGGTTGGTGGACGGGAAAGTGTCCTGAAGGGGCGGAGCCTCCTGGGCGGGGGGGAACAGCGTGGGCGGCGGCGGGGGGGGGAAGGCCTCGTCCTGCTCGGCGGCGGCGCCGAGGTCGTAGTGCTTCTTCCTGAGCCCCCCCAGACGGACCCGCTCCTGCTCCAGCTGGGTCTCCAGCTGCAAGACCTTCACCTGAGGGGGACACAGTCCTCTGGACCTTACCCTTCAAAACCACTGGTAGCTGTTAGCTGCTAGCTTTTAGCGCCAACGCCCCGTCTCCACCGTCGTCGACCAATCAGCCGCCGTCTGCTGATTGGTCGACGACGATCGTCGCTGCAATATTCTGACTCTCTGAGTCGGAACCGCGAAACAGAGTTGGTCCTGGGTGAACTTTGCCTTACCGTACCGTACCGGACCGTACCGTACCGTACCGGACCGTACCGTACGGCCACCAGAGGCGCCAGTCCGGCCAAACCGTCAATCAAACGGTACAAACGTCAGAAAACTTTGCAAACTCATTTCTTAAAAGTTCCCATATTGTGTGAAATTGACTTTGTCCCCCGGAGTCTGATCCGGTCCCCAGAAGTAGAGGAAGTCTTCACCCTTCATGACATCATCAGGGGAAATGACCCCTCCCTCTGGTACTGGACCCTCACTCTGACCTTCCCACCCGCCATGTTTCCCCCCCATTTCAATGCTAGCAGGAAACGGAGGCTCATTAGCATCTTAAGGGACGGAGACAGGAAGCCTGTTCTCACTGGAGCCTGTTAGAGACTTTTACACTGAAAATCAAGACCAAGGCTGGATTTGGGGAAATATACTTTAAATACGAGGTTGTTGTCCCCCTGACGTGGACGTAAAACTGTTGGACAAACTGTATATCATGGGACCTTTAAGGGCAGCGAACAAGACGATGAGACGTCAGGGAAGCTAGCAAAGTAGCATTAGCCTTTTTTTTAGAGTTTTTAAAAATTCCCATAATGCAGCAGGTGTAGAAGTTCTGGGGACGTTTCACTGTATTTTATACTCGAATAAATCATGACAATTGGCTTCATGTTGAGATTGTAGACATTTTCTGTCACAATTGTTTGATTCCGTAAAAATTCAGACATTTTCATCTCCTGTGTAACAAAGAAAGTTACAAAAAGAAACCTCAGGATGAAATTGGTGCGTTTGATTAAAACCAGTTGAACATATCTGAGAATGAGAATTAATTCTCATCCTGTAACTCACCTGCGCCTCCATTTCTTCTTTCTTCAGCTTAATCAGAGACATCCCAGAAAAGTCCATCGTACCTGCGAAACACCGCCGTGCAAATTATTGTGAAAAACCCACAGAAAAATATCAAATCATTGTTTGACGAAGCTCATCGTTTCAATTCTGACGGGTCGATTTGCAGCCAAGCGTCAGTGTCCTGCATGGAGGAGACCAAACACCGAGCTGCAAGTCAGTTTCCAGGCGTCTGCTGAGACGTCCCCGTCCCCGTCCCCGTCCTCACCGTGGTCGGAGACCTGCTGCTGGCCGTGCTTGGTGGAGGTGACGACCACGGCCGCCATGTCGTTGACGTGCCGCGATGCCTGCTGCAGGACGTTCAGCTTCTTGTTGTTTCGATCCGACTTCACCTGCAACGACGCCGCCGCTTCATTTAAAGTCCCGGTGAAACGTAGAACCCTACTCATGGTTGGGTTCTACTTGTAAGGTTCCTCCGACTCTGCCTCACTACTGTTCTCGCATAACAAAGTTAGTTGAATTTTGAATCTCCAGCCGAGGAAGTCGGGGGAATCCTTCTTCGTGGGCGGAGCCTATGTGTGACGTCACGAGTTGTGCAGATCTCGATCTGTTGTGTTTATATCGGCTTGTTTCCTCTTAAATATCAAGTTTTTACAGTGTTTGGAAGTTCTAGTCGGCGTTTTATGAGCCTTGATGAAAGATTGAGCCTGGAAGAGACCAGAGAGGAGAAACGGAGCACGGGGGCCGCTAACTCGGGCGGCTAGCGGCTAGCGGGAGCCACAAGCTCGGCTGGCTAGCGGGAGCCGCTAACTCGGGCGGCTAGCGGCTAGCGGGAGCCACAAGCTCGGGTGGCTAGCGGGAGCCGCTATCACGGGCGGCTAGCGGCTAGCGGGAGCCACAAGCTCGGGTGGCTAGCGGGAGCCGCTAACTCGGGCGGCTAGCGGCTAGCGGGAGCCACAAGCTCGGGTGGCTAGCGGGAGCCGCTAACTCGGGCGGCTAGCGGCTAGCGGGAGCCACAAGCTCGGGTGGCTAGCGGGAGCCGCTATCACGGGCGGCTAGCGGCTAGCGGGAGCCACAAGCTCGGGTGGCTAGCGGGAGCCGCTAACTCGGGCGGCTAGCGGCTAGCGGGAGCCACAAGCTCGGGTGGCTAGCGGGAGCCGCTAACTCGGGCGGCTAGCGGCTAGCGGGAGCCACAAGCTCGGGTGGCTAGCGGGAGCCGTTAGCTCGGGCGGCGAGCGGTAGCCGTTAGCTCGGGCGGCTAGCGGGAGCAACTAGCTCCTCTCCTCTCCCCTATTTTCTCTATAAAAGCAAATTGGAATGACTGTATTGTATTTAAAAATGTCTTTCTTTCAATTAAAAAAAAAAAAAGTGAGAAAAAAGTCTTTAAACTACATTTGTTTCTGGTGAAACTCCAAACATAAAGACCAGACTGGTACTGCAGGGGAACCAGGAGAACGGCGGCGGTACCTTGGAGGCGGCGACCAGCTGGGCGGTGCTCGCCGCGATCTCATGGGAGCAGGCGATCAGCTCCTCGTACGTCCCCCGATCGCCCACCACCCGGTCGGCCGAGTCCCTGAGGGCACGGAGGGTCAAAGGTCAAAGGTCACGGCTCACACACCTGTGTGTGTGTGTGTGTGTGTGTCTCACAGCAGCTGCGTGGCGCCCCAGCCCACCGCCTTGGAGGCGGAGATCAGTCCTTCAGTCCAGCGGGAGTTTTTGGCGTAGAAGTCGGTGACGGAGGCGGCGCCCTGTCCGGGAGACAGACGGAGGTGAAGACCAACGTCGGAGGACGTCCTGCAGGACGTCGTCTCACCGTCTTTGATCTCTTTGATCTCTTTGACTCTAATCAACTAGTGAGAGCGTCTCCGTCCTCCACCCACCCGTCCTCCCTCCACGATGTCCTTCTGCAGGTCGGTGGCCGACGTCACCAGCATGTGGACGGCCTGCGGGACGGAGACACACCTTCAGTCTAACGTCCTCCGGGGACGGGGGGGGGGACAGTCTCACCTTCATCAGGTCGGAGCAGGAGCCCAGGATGCTGCAAGGAGACAGGAGGAGGAGTCAGAGACGGAGGAGGAGGAGGAGGACGAGAGACAGGAGGAGGAATCAGAGAGACAGGAGGAGGAGGAGGAGCAGGAGGAGGGAAAGGAGGAGGAAGAGGAGGAGGAGGAGGAGCATGGGGGGGGAGCAGGAGGAGGAATCAGAGAGACGGAGGAGGAGGAGCAGGAGGAGGAGGAGTCTCACCTCTGGTTGACCTCCAGCTTGATGCCAGTCGTCTCTTTCTTCGCCTGACTGAGGATCTCCTGAGGAACCAGAACCAGAGGAACCGGAAGAACCAGAAGAACCACGTCAGGAACGTTTCTATCCCTTCAAAGTTTCCAGCTCCTCCTCGATCCTCCTCCATTAGAACATCAGATCCTAGGAGCTACATCCACAATCTGCTGTGTCTGTGAGAGCTGGACTGGCTCCGCCCACAGACACGCCCATCTATGGGGCAGAGGAGGAAGTCCTTCCTCTCGTGGCGCCATGTGCCAGAGCAGAACTCTCAAAGGGGGAGGGGCCTATCTTGACCGTGATTGGCTGAACCCCCGATGACATCATACAGGGTCTGATCTCCGATTGGCTGCTCGGAGCCCTACAGGTCCGTACTCACATCCATCCTCAGCACGGCCTCCTCGATGGCGGTGGAGGTGGCCGTCATCTCCTGGTCCACCATGGCGCCCAGCTCCTCCTTCAGCACGTCCTGGCCTCTGGGACGCAGCTCCTGCAGGGGAGGGGGGGGGGAGGGGGGGTCAAACCATGTCACCTCTGAAGTGAGGCCGGGCGACTTGTGGGCGGCGTAGGGTCTGACCTGCCCCAGCGCCAGGAGGCGCTGCACCGTGTGGCGGACGGCGGCCGGGTCGGCGCCGCGCAGGCTGGACTGCTGCTTCAGGGCCTTCAGGAACTGCAGGCAGTGGCTGGCGCAGTCCCTGCACCCGTCTGTCAGGCCTGGGGGGGGCGCTGCAGCGTCACTGCACCGCCTGTGTGTGTGTGTGTGTGTGTGTGTGTGTGTGTGTGTGTGTGTGTGTGTGTGTGTGTGTGGTACAACTCATCCGCAACTATTTTTTCCAGCGTTATTGATTTGAAGGATTTCAAAGTATATTTATTACATGAAGAAGGATTATTAAGTGTTTCTGACATGTTAACGAGCCGCGGGGCTCCTCCTGGAGGCGGGGCTCCTCCTGGAGGCGGGGCTCCTCCTGGAGAGGCGGGGCTCCTCCTGGAGAGGCGGGGCTCCTCCTGGAGAGGCGGGGCTCCTCCTGGAGGCGGGGTTCCTCCAGGAGGAGTTCCTCCAGGAGGAGTTCCTCCACGAGGCGGAGCTCGTGGAGGAGGCGGAGCTCCGAGAAGGAGGAGGAGCCCCGGCTCCTCCTCCTTCTCCTGGAGGAGCCCCGCCTCCAGGAGGAGTTCCTCCAGGAGGAGTTCCTCCAGGAGGAGCCCCGCCTCCTTCTTGAGGAGCCCCTCCGCCTCCAGGAGGAGCTCCGCCTCCTTCTTGAGGAGCCCCTCCGCCTCCAGGATGAGCCCCGCCTCCTTCTTGAGGAGCCCCTCCGCCTCCAGGATGAGCCCCGCCTCCTTCTTGAGGAGCCCCTCCGCCTCCAGGATGAGCCCCGCCTCCTTCTTGAGGAGCCCCTCCGCCTCCAGGAGGAGCTCCGCCTCCTTCTTGAGGAGCCCCTCCGCCTCCTGGAGGAGCCCCACCCCACCTTTCATGCATTATTTAATATGTTTGATGTCTCATTAAAAGGTTCTTGTCATGTTCTCCTCCTCTGAACTGACGTAAACTCTAGTTTGGGCGCCGCCATCTTGGATGTTTTGCAGCTCTCCTATTGGACCAGCAGCTGACATGTGTAATATCATTACGCCAGTGAAAATAGTGCCGACTTTAAACACTGGTTCAAGCTAAAGTGCAGGGTTCCACCTGGAGAACCTTGGACACGGAGCTGAGGACTGATGTGTCTTCGTAACGGCGTGAAGACGTCGGAGGACGCCGCTCCGTCGCTGAGCGCTGTGAGCGATGCGTTCAGGCGCATCACGTAAGAACGGCCTCCGACGGCGACGTTAAACGATAAACATGACTAGAATGTGGGTGGAGGTCCTGAGAGGTGGAGGTCCTGAGAGGTGGAGGTCCTGAGAGGTGGAGGTGCAGGTGGTCTTACGGTCGGCCTGGTCGGTCGGAGCAGAGTGTGACGTAGCCGCTCCGTTCACGATGGTGTCGGCGGCGAGGTGAGAGAACTGGGTGACGGCCCTCAGCAGGCCGCTGGCGTCTGCGGAGAGGGGCGGAGTTAAGGTCGGTTCACCGGCTCTTTAGCGCCGACGCAGAACCCGACGCACCGTTTGGGTTCCCCAGGTAGAGGGCGTGGTTCTGCTGCAGCTTGTGGACCGACGCCAGCGTGGTCTCTGCTCGGTTCACCAGGTAGTCTGCAGAACAACAGACGATCAGCACAACCAGCAGGTCTCTGAACTACCAGAGACAAACTACCAGAGACAAACTACCAGAGACAAACTACCAGAGACGAACACACTACCAGAGACAAACTACCAGAGACAAGCTACCGGAGACAAGCTACCGGAGACAAACTACCAGAGACAAACTACCAGAGACAAACACACTACCAGAGACAAACACACTACCGGAGACAAACTACCGGAGACAAACTACCGGAGACAAACTACCGGAAACAAACTACCAGAGACAAACACACTACCAGAGACAAGCTACCGGAGACAAACT
Organism: Blennius ocellaris; assembly: GCF_963422515.1. Classification (NCBI taxonomy): domain Eukaryota; kingdom Metazoa; phylum Chordata; class Actinopteri; order Blenniiformes; family Blenniidae; genus Blennius; species Blennius ocellaris. The sequence continues at coordinate 17,581 of NW_027662228.1, forward strand.
ACCAGAGACAAACTACCAGAGACAAACACACTACCGGAGACAAACTACCAGAAACAAACTACCGGAGACAAACTACCGGAGACAAACTACCAGAGACAAACTACCAGAGACAAACACACTACCAGAGACAAACACACTACCGGAGACAAACTACCGGAGACAAACTACCGGAAACAAACTACCGGAGACAAACTACCAGAGACAAACTACCGGAGACAAACTACCAGAGACAAACACACTACCAGAGACAAACTACCAGAGACAAACACACTACCAGAAACAAACTACCGGAGACAAACTACCGGAGACAAACTACCGGAGACAAACTACCAGAGACAAACTACCGGAAACAAACTACCAGAAACAAACTACCGGAAACAAACTACCAGAAACAAACTACCAGAAACAAACTGCCAGAGACAAACTGCCAGAGACAAACTACCGGAAACAAACTACCGGAAACAAACTACCAGAAACAAACTACCGGAGGGACACAGAAGGACACAGGGGGACAGAGTGGGACACATAGGGACATAGTGGGACACAGGGGGACACAGAAGGACACAGACAGAGTCCAGCCCGTCAGGTTACCCGGCGAGCTGATGCAGCGGACGTGAACGGGGTCGTCCAGTTTGGCGACGGCGTCCAGGACGATTCCCTCGGCCTCCACCAGGGAGCACTGCAGCAGAGAGAACTGCTCCTCCTGCAGCTGCTGCCTCACCTGGCTCTCCCTGCTGGCCTGGGGAGCCCACACAGTGTCAGGGGGGTGGGGGGAGAGTGAGAGAGAGAGAGAGAGAGAGACCCCCCCCACCCCACCAGGCCTCACCTGCTGCTGCAGCGCCGCCTGCAGGCTGCTGATCTCGGCGCCGCTGCGCTGACGCTCCTGCTCCAGGGAGCCGCGCTGCAGCGCCGCCTGCTGACGGAGGGAGTGTAGCTCCGCCTCCTGCTCCCTGCCGGAGCGCTGCAGCGCCTCCTTCTCCGCCTGCAGCCCTGCTAGAGAGCTGCTCAGCAGGGAGCCGCTCTGCCCACAACAACCATCATCATCATCATCATCATCACCTTCATCACCATCATCATCATCATCAGCTCTGAACGCGTCACTGAGCTTCAACATTGAAACACAGGAAGTGCAGCGTGTCGCAGCGTGCTGCACCGTGTCGCAGCACGCCGCAACGTGTTGCAGCGTGATGCACCATGTCGCAGCGTGATGCACCATGTTGCAACGTGTTGCAGTGTGATGCAGCGTGTCGCAGCGTGCCGCAACGTGCTACAGCGTGATGCACCATGTTGCAACGTGTTGCAGCGTGTTGCAGTGTGATGCAGCGTGTCGCAACATGCTACAGCGTGATGCACCATGTTGCAACGTGTTGCAGCGTGTTGCAGTGTGATGCAGCGTGTCGCAACATGCTACAGCGTGATGCACCATGTTGCAACGTGTTGCAGTGTGATGCAGCGTGTCGCAACATGCTACAGCGTGATGCACCATGTTGCAACGTGATGCAGCGTGTTGCAGTGTGATGCAGCGTGTCGCAACGTGCTGCAGCGTGATGCGCCATGTTGCAACGTGATGCAGCGTGTTGCAACGTGATGCAGCACGCTGCTGTGTGATGCACCATGTTGCAGCGTGATGCAGCGTGCTGTAACGTGCTGCAGCATGCTGCAGCGCCCTCTACTGGTGTGTGAGTGTGACTGGATGAATGTGACCCTTCCTAACAGGTTTGCTGGTTCAACACTCGGAGCAGGGTTGTGTTGGTGGACATGTAGGACTCAGGAGGACGACGGGACGTTATTGTCCCCTGCAGTACCGTCTCCTGGCTCTGCAGGGCGCCGTTGGCTCGGTTCAGCTCCGCCCTGGTGGAGTCCAGCTCCCGTCTCAGCCGCTCCATCTCCAGCTTCTGCTCGGCGTTGATGGCGAGCTGCGGGAGCGGGAACCGGGTCAGGAGGGTTCTGGTGGCGCCCGGCCGGGGGGGGGGGGGAGGGGTTTACAGGGGCGGGGGGTGGGGGTGGGGGGGGGGGGTGGTACCTGCTGCTGCAGCTGGGCTCTCAGGGCCTCCAGCTCCCGGCTGCTCCGCTCGCTCTGCAGCGCCTCGACGCCCTGCTGCTGCTGCACCTGCTGCCTCAGGGACGAAAGCTCCGCCTCCTTTTCCCTCGCCGAGCGCAGCAGCGCGTCTCGCTCCGCCTGCAGCGCCGCCAGGCTGCTGCTCAGCTGGGAGGCTGCCTGCAGGCCGAGAGGCAGTGAGTGTGTGTGTGTGTGTGTGTGTGTGTGTGTGTGTGTGTGTGTGTGTGTGTGTGTGTGTGTGTGTGTGTGTGTGAGTCACCAGCTCCCTGCTGTGCAGCGCCGTCAGCTCGGCTCGCTGCTCCAGCAGCTCCTTGTTGAGTCGCTCCACCTCCTGCAGCTGCTGGTTGTTCTGACGGAGGAGAGACACCAGGTGGCGCCGTGTGTCGTAGTGATGAAGCCTCACACACACACACACACACACAACGAGCTCTACACACTGCTGGATTGTTACTACGGTGACTGTCAAAATAAAAGCACCTGGTCCAGGAGAGTATAAACTGGGAGTCGCGATACCAAGGAGGAAACATGGTGGCGACGGTCTCTACTGAGCATGTGCAGAACTACTAGTCTCTACTGAGCATGTGCAGAACTACGAGTTACTACTGAGCATGTGCAGAACTACTGGTTACTACTGAGCATGTGCAGAACTACTAGTCTCTACTGAGCATGTGCAGAACTACTGGTTACTACTGAGCATGTGCAGAACTACTAGTCTCTACTGAGCATGTGCAGAACTACTAGTCTCTACTGAGCATGTGCAGAACTACTAGTTACTACTGAGCATGTGCAGAACTACTGGTTACTACTGAGCATTTGCAGAACTACTGGTTACTACTGAGCATGTGCAGAACTACTAGTCTCTACTGAGCATGTGCAGAACTACGAGTTACTACTGAGCATGTGCAGAACTACTAGTCTCTACTGAGCATGTGCAGAACTACTAGTCTCTACTGAGCATGTGCAGAACTACTGGTTACTACTGAGCATGTGCAGAACTACTAGTCTCTACTGAGCATGTGCAGAACTACTAGTCTCTACTGAGCATGTGCAGAACTACTAGTCTCTACTGAGCATGTGCAGAACTACTAGTCTCTACTGAGCATGTGCAGAACTACTGGTTACTACTGAGCATGTGCAGAACTACTAGTCTCTACTGAGCATGTGCAGAACTACTGGTTACTACTGAGCATGTGCAGAACTACTAGTCTCTACTGAGCATGTGCAGAACTACTAGTCTCTACTGAGCATGTGCAGAACTACGAGTTACTACTGAGCATGTGCAGAACTACTAGTCTCTACTGAGCATGTGCAGAACTATGGGTTACTACTGAGCATGTGCAGAACTACTAGTTACTACTGAGCATGTGCAGAACTACTAGTCTCTACTGAGCATGTGCAGAACTATGGGTTACTACTGAGCATGTGCAGAACTACTAGTTACTACTGAGCATGTGCAGAACTACTAGTCTCTACTGAGCATGTGCAGAACTACTGGTTACTACTGAGCATGTGCAGAACTACTAGTTACTACTGAACATGTGCAGAACTACTAGTCTCTACTGAGCATGTGCAGAACTACTGGTTACTACTGAGCATGTGCAGAACTACTAGTTACTACTGAACATGTGCAGAACTACTGGTTACTACTGCGCATGTGCAGAACTACTGGTTACTACTGAGCATGTGCAGAACTACTAGTTACTACTGAACATGTGCAGAACTACTAGTTACTACTGAACATGTGCAGAACTACTGGTTACTACTGAGCATGTGCAGAACTACTGGTTACTACTGAGCATGTGCAGAACTACTAGTTACTACTGAGCATGTGCAGAACTACTAGTCTCTACTGAACATGTGCAGAACTACCAGGAACTACGGCCGAGGTGAACAGGAGCAACGTTTCTCCATGTTTCCATGGAAACGGAGCCGCCACCTGTTCTCATAGTCCCATCTCGGGGAGAAGTTTACCAAAAGTAGCTTTTTCCACGACCACGTGTCCACAGGAAGTGGTGGCGGCGGTTGGGGGCGGAGCCTCACCTGGTTCCTGTGCTGCAGGTGGAGGTTCTGCAGGTCGTTCTGCAGCTGCTCTCTGGTTCTCTGCAGATCGTCCTGGTCCTGCCTGCTGCTGGACAGCAGCTTCACCGTCTCTGCATTCTGCAAACAGAGGAGGAGGAGGAGAGGAGGAACAGGGGAGGAGAGGACGGAGGAGAGGAGGAGAGGAGGAACAGGGGAGGAGAGGACGGAGGAGAGGAGGAACAGGGGAGGAGAGGACGGAGGAGAGGAGGAACACGGGAGGAGAGGATGGAGGAGAGGAGGAGAGGAGGAACAAGGGAGGAGAACATGCAGAACAACATGATGCTGAGAAAACTGGAACTTACTGGATGTCAGTAAACGCACCACCGTGTTCAATATAAAACTAACTTCAGAAAATAAACAGACATGCAAACATGTTCCTGGGCTTTAGAATCTAGAATCTATTATGAATGTAAACATGTTCCTGGGCTTTGGAATCTAGAATCTATTATGAATGTAAACATGTTCCTGGGCTTTAGAATCTAGAATATATTATGAATGTAAACATGTTCCTGGGCTTTGGAATCTAGAATCTATTATGAATGTAAACATGTTCCTGGGCTTTAGAATCTAGAATCTATTATGAATGTAAACATGTTCCTGGGCTTTAGAATCTAGAATCTATTATGAATGTAAACATGTTCCTGGGCTTTGGAATCTAGAATCTATTATGAATGTAAACATGTTCCTGGGCTTTAGAATCTATTATGAATGTAAACATGTTCCAGGGCGGAGCTTCACCTTCTTCATGAGGTCGGCGTGGCTCGTCACCAGCTCGGCGTGTCGCTCCTTCAGCTGGCTGAAGCGCAGCTCTGCAGCCTGAGCTCGACCTGGAACCACAACACAGACCCCCCGGGGGGTGGAGGTGGGGGTCCAGGTCTGTCCTGATGGCTCCACCCCTCCTCCACCTCCGCCCCTCCTCCAACCCCGCCCGCTCACCGTCCGCCTCCTTGAAGCCGATGTGCGCTCCCACGTTGGCCACGTTGGTGCAGCGCAGCGCCTCCACCTCCATGCGGAGGTGCTCGTTCTCCACCAGCGCCACCTGCTTGTGGGAGCGCTGCTCCTCCACCTCCGCCTCCAGCCGGTTCACCTGAGCCTTCAGCTCCACCACGCAGCGCTGCGCCTGGCGGGGGAAGCGCCGGAAACACGTTTCTGCTAAAGCGCCAACAGGGAACGATTCCCAGAGAGAAACGATCACCTCCGTCAGGTGCTGACGTAGCGTCATCGTCCCCTCATGTGGAAATACTCCATAAACACAAATATCTACGTTTGAACTCATCGAATTCTTTCTCAGCTTCTCTCCTCCTGATGGAGGCCGGGAGCGATTGACTTCACCCACCCAGCCCAGCTCCACCCTCAACACCACCCACAGGTGGCCCAACCACACATGCTGTTTCCATGGAAACCAACATCATTTTTATCAACTGAATCAAAACTGTAACAACGGAACGTTTTCATTTGAAGTGACTCGACCAGAGTGAAGGAACCCCCACCCTGTCCCCACCCTGCCCCCACCTCCACCCATCACCCCCCACATTGAGAACAGCTCCAGGTTCCAGAGCACCGTCACCTCAGACTTGATGAGCTGCAGTTCTGGTTTCAGAAGCTCCAGTTCTCTCTTCAGTCCGTCGTTCTCCGTCCCTTCAGGAACTCCCATCTGGCTCACCATGTAGTACTGCTGGAGAACGTGGGAGAACCTCGTTAGAACGTGGGAGAACCTCATTAGAACGTGGGAGAACCTCGTTAGAGCGTCGAGAGAACCTTGTTAGAACCTCATCAGAACCTTGCTAGAACCTAGTTAGAATGTTATTAGAACCTTGTTAGAACATCGTCAGAATGTGGTTAGAGTGTTGTTAGAACGTTGTTAGAATCTTGTTAGAATCTTGTTAGAACCTCATTAGAACGTTGTTAGAACGTCGTTAGAACCTTGTTAGAACATCGTTAGAACCTCATCAGAACATCATTAGAATGTCGTCAGAACCTCGTCAGAACCTCGTTAGAACGTCCTTAGAACCTCGTTAAAATGTCGTCAGAATGTCATCAGAACATCATTAGAACGTCGTTAGAACCTCATTAAAATCTCGTTAGAACGTCGCTAGAACCTCGTTAGAACATCATCAGAACGCCGCCCAGCAACAGGAAGTGTTCTGGTGATGAAGCCCACCTGCGGCTCCCTGAGCCCCGGCTGAGGCTCCGCCCCCTCCTCCTCCTCCACCCGCTCCTCGCCGGGCAGCAGCACCACCGGCTTCTTGTACTCCGCCAGGGCGGAGGCTCGCAGGAAGTTGGGAGGCGCCTGTGGAGACGAAGGGGAGGAAGGGTGAGGCGGGAGGAGGGGGAGGGGCCAGTGGGAGGGGGAGGGGCCGGCGGGCGGCGGCACTCACGTCGGGGAGGTCCGGGATCTGGATGATGCTCTTGAAGAACTCCTCCTCTCGGGCTCGGTTGAAGAACTGAGTCAGGCTGAGGAGGAAGAGGAGGAGGAGGAGGAAGAGGAGGAGGAAGAGGAGGAGAAAGAGGAGGAGGAAGAGGAGGAAGAGAAAGAGGAGGAGAAAGAGGAGGAGGAAGAGGAGGAGAAAGAGGAGGAGGAGGAGGAGGAAGAGGAAGAGGAAGAGGAGGAAGAGGAGGAGGAAGAGGAGGAAGAGGAAGAGGAAGAGGAGGAGGAGGAGGAGGAGGAGGAAGAGCAGGAAGCTTTCATCGAACCTTTCAAATTAAAGCAACGTGTTTTGGAAGATTTGCAGCTTCAGGAGGAAAATAAATCTAATAATGATCAAATATTCAAATTGAACTATTTACTGTTACATTTGTGGTTTAATGATCAAAGTTTATTCTATAATTATAATTAATTAATTGACAAAATGTGTGTAATCCACTTCTTATTTGATTAAACACAGTAAACATCAATATTGTTTTTCTACTAATAATAAACATGAATTAAATGTTATTGTAATAAAACCAGCAGGAACTCTTCAGTTCGTCTTTTTAGGATTGAAGAAGAAGAAGAGACTTCCTGTGGTCATGTCAAGAGTCTGGACAGGAAGTGACATGGAGACCTCTGGTCCTGGTCCTGAGTCTGAGTCTGAGTCTGAGTCTGAGTCTGAGTCTGAGTCTGAGTCTGAGTCTGAGTCTGAGTCTGAGTCTGAGTCTGAGTCTGAGTCTGAGTCTGAGTCTGAGTCTGAGTCTGAGTCTGAGTCTGAGTCTGAGTCTGAGTCTGAGTCTGAGTCTGAGTCTGAGTCTGATTCTGATTCTGATTCTGATTCTGATTCTGATTCTGATTCTGATTCTGATTCTGATTCTGATTCTGATTCTGATTCTGATTCTGATTCTGATTCTGATTCTGATCCTGATCCTGATCCTGATCCTGATCCTGATCCTGATCCTGATTCTGATTCTGATTCTGATTCTGATTCTGATTCTGATTCTGATTCTGATTCTGATCCTGATCCTGATCCTGATCCTGATCCTGATCCTGATTCTGATTCTGATCCTGATCCTGATCCTGATCCTGACCCTGATCCTGACCCTGATCCTGACCCGGTCCCAGGGTTCTTGTGGACCCACCTCATGAACTGGTCCCTGAAGCGTTCTCGGTGTCCCAGCAGGACGTCTGGAGCAAAACCTGGGGGGACAGTCTGGATCAGATGGAGACAAGGTGGAGGAGGAACAGTGGGTGGAGGAACAGCGGGTGGAGGAATGGCGGGTGGAGGAACAGCGGGTGGAGGAACAGCGGGTGGAGAAACAGGGGGTGGAGAAACAGCGGGTGGAGGAACAGCGGGTGGAAGAACAGCGGGTGGAGAAACAGCGGGTGGAGAAACAGCGGGTGGAAGAACAGCGGGTGGAGAAACAGCGGGTGGAGAAACAGCGAGTGGAGGAACAGCGGGTGGAGAAACAGCGGGTGGAGAAACGGCGGGTGGAGGAATGGCAGGTGGAAGAACAGTGGGTGGAGGAACAGCGAGTGGAGGAACAGCGAGTGGAGGAACAGCGGGTGGAGAAACAGCGGGTGGAGAAACAGCGAGTGGAGGAACAGCGGGTGGAGAAACAGCCAGTGGAGGAACAGCGGGTGGAGGAAGGCGGCTGGAGGAACAGCGGGTGGAGGAATGGCAGGTGGAGGAACAGCGGGTGGAGGAAGGCAGTCTCACGGCTGTGCAGCCTGAACAGCAGGCGGACGGAGAAGTGGGTGGAGGAAGGAGGGCGGAGGAGAGACTCACGGCTGTGCAGCCTGAACAGCAGGCGGACGGAGAAGTGGGTGGAGGAAGGAGGGTGGAGGAGAGACTCACGGCTGTGCAGCCTGAACAGCAGGCGGACGGAGAAGTGGGTGGAGGAAGGAGGGCGGAGGAGAGACTCAGGGCTGTGCAGCCTGAACAGCAGGCGGACGGAGAAGTGGGTGGAGGAAGGAGGGCGGAGGAGAGACTCACGGCTGTGCAGCCTGAACAGCAGGCGGACGGAGAAGTGGGTGGAGGAAGGAGGGCGGAGGAGAGACTCACGGCTGTGCAGCCTGAACAGCAGGCGGACGGAGAAGTGGGTGGAGGAAGGAGGGTGGAGGAGAGACTCACGGCTGTGCAGCCTGAACAGCAGGCGGACGGAGAAGTGGGTGGAGGAAGGAGGGCGGAGGAGAGACTCACGGCTGTGCAGCCTGAACAGCAGGCGGACGGAGAAGTGGGTGGAGGAAGGAGGGCGGAGGAGAGACTCACGGCTGTGCAGCCTGAACAGCAGGCGGACGGAGAAGTGGGTGGAGGAAGGAGGGCGGAGGAGAGACTCACGGCTGTGCAGCCTGAACAGCAGGCGGACGGAGAAGTGGTACAGGAAGCTGCAGTCCAGCAGCAGCGGGATGAGCGGGGTCAAGCGGCACTGACCGGCCGGGGTGGAGGACCGGGCCTGGTTGGCCTCCACCTGCCGGAACACTGAGCAACACCACCCAGTCAGGGGTTCAATAAGGGAGCAACTACGTCAGTACCTCAGGCTTTAACATCCATTTGAAAGTTTTTAACAGACGAAAATACTGGAAAGAATAAAGTGGTGTGAAATCAAGTACAAGGTTGTTTAATATCTATTTTACTAACATTAGTACTAAAGTTCCACCATGTTTCTATTCATCTACTGAGAAACAGACGGGAATTTAACGTCAAGACAGTAGAACATGATGGAACATCATCACTAAAATCACAATTTAGGATTTAGAAGACAAAGAATCAAGAATAAACAACAGAGACGAGACAATAAATCAGTGAGGTCAAATATTGGAGCCTTAAAATGAAGATAAACGAGATTAAAATGTGAAAGTAATTAAAAACGAGTGATAAACTACTAAAACAAGAGTTTGATCAAGAGAAAGTGAAGGAAGGAAAGAAAGACGGAGGAAAACAACGTCACCCGTCTCCGACATCTTCAGTCCAGCGTCCATGTAGTCCAGCAGCTCGTTGGTCATGTCCAACCTGGAGGACGAGGACGAGTCAGTGGAGGACGAGTCAGTGGAGGACGAGTCAGTGGAGGACGAGAGAGTGGAGGATGAGTCAGAGGAGGACGAGTCAGTGGAGGATGAGAGAGTGGAGGATGAGTCAGAGGAGGACGAGTCAGTGGAGGATGAGTCAGAGGAGGACGAGTCAGTGGAGGACGAGTCAGTGGAGGACGAGTCAGAGGAGGACGAGAGAGTGGAGGATGAGAGAGTGGAGGACGAGTCAGTGGAGGACGAGTCAGTGGAGGACGAGAGAGTGGAGGATGAGAGAGTGGAGGACGAGTCAGTGGAGGACGAGTCAGTGGAGGACGAGTCAGAGGAGGACGAGTCAGTGGAGGACGAGTCAGTGGAGGACGAGAGAGTGGAGGACGAGAGAGTGGAGGACGAGTCAGTGGAGGACGAGAGAGTGGAGGACGAGTCAGAGGAGGACGAGTCAGTGGAGGACGAGAGAGTGGAGAACGAGTCAGTGGAGGACGAGTCAGTGGAGGACGAGAGAGTGGAGGACGAGTCAGTGGAGGACGAGAGAGTGGAGAACGAGTCAGTGGAGGACGAGAGAGTGGAGGACGAGAGAGTGGAGGACGAGTCAGTGGAGGACGAGAGAGTGGAGGACGAGAGAGTGGAGGACGAGTCAGTGGAGGACGAGAAAGTGGAGGACGAGAAAGTGGAGGACGAGTCAGTGGAGGACGAGAGAGTGGAGGACGAGAGAGTGGAGGATGAGTCAGTGGAGGACGAGTCAGTGGCGGATGAGTCAGTGGAGGATGAGAGAGTGGAGGACGAGTCAGTGGAGGACGAGAGAGTGGAGGACGAGAGAGTGGAGGACGAGTCAGTGGAGGACGAGAGAGTGGAGGACGAGAGAGTGGAGGACGAGTCAGTGGAGGACGAGAGAGTGGAGGACGAGAGAGTGGAGGACGAGTCAGTGGAGGACGAGAAAGTGGAGGACGAGAAAGTGGAGGACGAGTCAGTGGAGGACGAGAGAGTGGAGGACGAGAGAGTGGAGGATGAGTCAGTGGAGGACGAGTCAGTGGCGGATGAGTCAGTGGAGGATGAGAGAGTGGAGGACGAGTCAGTGGAGGACGAGAGAGTGGAGGACGAGTCAGTGGAGGACGAGAGAGTGGAGGACGAGAGAGTGGAGGACGAGTCAGTGGAGGACGAGAGAGTGGAGGACGAGAGAGTGGAGGACGAGTCAGTGGAGGACGAGTCAGTGGAGGACGAGAGAGTGGAGGATGAGTCAGTGGAGGACGAGAGAGTGGAGGACGAGAGAGTGGAGGACGAGTCAGTGGAGGACGAGTCAGTGGAGGACGAGAGAGTGGAGGACGAGTCTTGACGGATGAATGAGTGGAGAACGACTCCTGAACGACTCATGAAGGATGAACGAGTGAGTGGAGAACGAGTCAGTGGAGGACGAGTCAGTGGAGGACGAGAGAGTGGAGGACGAGAGAGTGGAGGACGAGTCAGTGGAGGACGAGAGTGGAGGACGAGAGAGTGGAGGACGAGTCAGTGGAGGACGAGTCAGTGGAGGACGAGAGAGTGGAGGACGAGTCAGTGGAGGACGAGAGAGTGGAGGACGAGTCAGTGGAGGACGAGAGAGTGGAGGACGAGAGAGTGGAGGACGAGTCAGTGGAGGACGAGAGAGTGGAGGACGAGAGAGTGGAGGACGAGTCAGTGGAGGACGAGTCAGTGGAGGACGAGAGAGTGGAGGATGAGTCAGTGGAGGACGAGAGAGTGGAGGACGAGAGAGTGGAGGACGAGTCAGTGGAGGACGAGTCAGTGGAGGACGAGAGAGTGGAGGACGAGTCTTGACGGATGAATGAGTGGAGAACGACTCCTGAACGACTCATGAAGGATGAACGAGTGAGTGGAGAACGACTCCTGAGGGTGAAGCAGTGAGAGGGTGGAGTCCTGAGGGTGAAGCAGTCAGAGGGTGGAGTCCTGAGGGTGTAGCAGTGAGAGGGTGGAGTCCTACACTCTTGTCATGTCCGGCCCCGCCTCCTTCTCCAGAGTCTCGTCAGAAACTTCCAGATTAGCCGGAATCACTTTGTGCTGTCGGAGAACCAGGTCACATGTTAGAACACAGGAAGCAGAACCGCAGCCCTGCATGTTCTCCACCTTCTCCATGTTCTCCACATTCTCCACGTTCTCCATCTCCCCCACGTTCTCCATCTTCTCCATGTTCTCCTGCTCTAACAGGCTGATTCAATGAGCAGTTGGTTCTCTGGCTTTGAGCTGAATGTGGTGAAGAACATCAGGATGTTCAGGGGAGGGAGAACATGGAGAACGTGGAGAACATGCTGGGCTGCGGTTCTCCAGGATGCGAGGCAGTAAACACGGTTCTCAAACCTTTGATTGAGTATAAAAACAAAGTGATGCTCCACCTTCACATGGAAGTCCAGCTTGTGGCCGAGGAACCTGGCGTACAAGGCCACGATGTGACCGTACCGGTCGTGGAGGTTCCCCTGAGAACAAACATACGTTCATCAGGAAATAGAAGATTAAATGAAAAGTAAAAAGAAAAAAGCCAGAAATGGAATCAAAGACAAAGAGAACAAAGCAGATGAAAAGAGAGAAAGGTCTCCTCACCCACAGGACGCCCATGTCCTTCACTGTACGGCAGTGTCTGTGGGAGTCTGTCACCACCTGTCAATCAAACACAGGGGGCGGGGCATAGCATGGGGCGGGGCACAGCAAGGGGGCGGGGCACAGCAGGCACAACAATTACAACATTAAACTTTTTAACTTTGATAAAAATCATGGAAAACAGGGTTTCTCCTTAGAAACACTTGAGACGGGATTAGAGGAGGAAGATGCTCTATAATCTGGATTAGAGGAGGAAGAGGCTCTATAATCTGGATTAGAGGAGGAAGATGCTCTAATAATCTGGATTAGGGGAGGAAGATGCTCTATAATCTGGGTTAGAGGGGGAAGATACTCTATACTCTGGATTAGAGGAGGAAGATGCTCTAATAATCTGGATTAGAGGAGGAAGATGCTCTATAATCTGGTGTTAGAGGAGGAAGATGCTCTATAATCTGGATTAGAGGAGGAAGATGCTCTATAATCTGGTGTTAGAGGAGGAAGAGGCTCTATAATCTGGATTAGAGCAGGAAGATGCTCTATAATCTGGTGTTAGAGGAGGAAGACGCTCTATAATCTGGATTAGAGGGGGAAGATGCTCTATAATCTGGATTAGAGGGGGAGATGCTCTATAACCTGGATTAGAGGAATATGCTCTATGACCTGGATTAGAGGAGGAAGATGCTCTATAATCTGGATTAGAGGAGGAACATGCTCTATAATCTGGGTTAGAGCAGGAAGATGCTCTATAATCTGATGCTAGAGGAGGAAGATGCTCTATAATCTGGGTTAGAGGAGGAAGATGTTCTATAATCTGGTGTTAGAGGAGGAAGATGCTCTATAATCTGCTGTTAGAGGAAGATGCTCAATAATCTGGTGTTAGAGGAGGAAGATGCTCTAGAATCTGGATTAGAACAGGAAGATGCTCTATACTCTGGATTAGAGGAGGAACATGCTCTATAATCTGGGTTAGAGCAGGAAGATGCTCTATAATCTGATGCTAGAGGAGGAAGATGCTCTATAATCTGGGTTAGAGGAGGAAGATGTTCTATAATCTGGTGTTAGAGGAGGAAGATGCTCTATAATCTGCTGTTAGAGGAAGATGCTCAATAATCTGGTGTTAGAGGAGGAAGATGCTCTAGAATCTGGATTAGAACAGGAAGATGCTCTAGAATCTGCATTAGAGCAGGAAGATGCTCTAGAATGTGAGAAAGTGGGCGGAGTTACGTTGCGGTGTCCTCCTCGCAGCACTTTGTGCAGCAGGTAGCAGAACTTCCAGCTGACCATGGAGTTGCTGGACAGCGGCAGGTTGAGGACGTAGGACCAGAAGGTGGTGGCTCCGCCCTCCTTGTGACTCCCCAGGATGATGGCTGCACCGTCGTCATGGAAACTCACGAGTCGTCACGACAACAGAAAACCCTCAAAACGAACCCGACCGGCTGCGTCGTTACAGAAACCACGGCGCCCTCGAGTGGCCCAACGTGAAAACTACGTCTGTTTCAAAGGTTTCCGTGGAAACGGACCTGGTTTTATGAATGTTGCCACGTAAACAACCTTATTCTGAAACGAAAATGGGGAAAAAAAAAATCATCCATTTCTATTTTTTATCAGAATCGCATAGAGCCGTTGAGCGTGTAAAATAATCCCCACAAAGTCCAAAAATGTCTCTCTAGCGCCACCTAGAAGATTTAAATCGCCCGCCACGATCCGTAGGAATGTCGTAGAGAAATGTAACGGACAGGAAATGTGTTCGTCTCATCGAGACCTACAACTCACGTGCTCTAACTTTGGACCTAACTCCAACCGGAAGTCCGCTATTTTCCTTCCAAAGTAAGATTTTCGCCCAAAAAAGGCCCAAACGGAAACTCTGACTCCTCATAGGGCGAAGGTCGTATCGGCCTGACGAACATATCCCGCGATGCCCGTTAGCATGCTAACAAACATTGTCCGATTGAGCTGAAATTTGGTAGGTGGCCTAATTGGGGCACTGCGGTCACGAATCACTAGCTAATTAGCTACTTTTGATGCGGTTCTTTCAAAATAAAAGTCATTAAAAAAATTAAAAAAACCTTTAAAACTTAAAAAATGATCATTAACCGGTCTAGAGGATCTTGGCCACCCCGACGGGCTTCTGCGACGTCCCGGCCAACGCTGCTTGCAGCTTTAATATTTATATTTCTATCCATACAGCTCCGTCACCTCCGTCACCTACGTCACTCCTGGACCAGACAGGAAGTGAAGAACCTCCATTCTAATGGTTCCCAGTCGTCCGGCTGCTGCAGCGTCAAGGATACTGCGCACATACTTCTCCTTCGGGGGGGTTTCCGTCGTGGCCACGATCTTAGTGATACTTTGGAGCTGGAAGGTTAAAACACAAACACACAACAAACCCGATTAAACTGGAAAACAAACATCCTGTAGTTGTTTTTTTTTTTTTTACAAATTCAATAACATTTCCAATTGTCATTGTTTCATTTTGTTTTAAAGGAGTTTAAAGCATCAGAACCAACACTGCTGTACTTTATTGCACATTACAGAAGTTGAGGCGTCATTTTTGGAAATATTAGATTAAATTTTAATCATTGCAAAACGGGGAAATTAATATATTGCGGCAGCAAAAAGAGGAGAAAGAAGCAGAGAATATTCAGGATTCTATACACAAACAGATAACCATAAAACCTGTTTAACAGTAGACATTAAACCTTTGACTGAATTCTGTATGCCAGAATATTCACACCAGCAGTGGAGGACGAGGAACATTATTTAACAATATCAGTAATAATGCAGATAAATCAATACATGTTCTTCATGAGGAACCAGCTGGTATTAACCAATATAAAACCCATTTTGTGTGCGAAATACAGTCACACAGGGCAAAATATTAATTAACTTATTTTTTAATCAAACGATAATCAGAGTTGAAGGAAAACAACTTCCTGTGTCGAGATTCTAACTTCCGGTCTGGACGTTTTCACGATTGAGATGAAACTTGACTTCATTTGCGGACTAAAACAACGCAACTTCGATTTACTGCAATTATCAAAAGTTTACTCAAATTACAATTCTTACTATTTATTTCTCGTTTTCACCTCGCGACTCTGCCAGAGGCAGAATTAATAAACCGCCGTCTTCCGCCGCGAACACACCTGCTGCTTCCCGAACTGCTCCTTCTCCGCCGCCAGCGCTTTCTCCGTCTTGTTGTCGCTCTTGTTCTTGGACTTGCTCATGTTTGCCTCGTTTCTAGTCTCACGTTTCTAAACAGTTCAGCCGCCGCGTCGTGGAGCTCAGCTGCGCTCGCGCCTCATCGAGGTGACGTCACAAGCTCGCGAGGTGCCGCTGTGCGCGCGCTTTCAGGTGAGCGAGTCACCGTCCCAAAAATAAACAAAAAAAACCAAACAAATCAAAACCCGGACAGGCTGAATGGTGGTAGAAGATCAACGAACGTGTAAAAACCGCGCAGATGGAGAAAACAACATTTATTGTCTGGAAACAAACTCGACAGAAGTAAAGTTTGAGTGTTTTTATTTACGTTTTATCAGAACAAACATCCTGAGTCACAGCAGAGGAACTGGAACTGGAACTGGTCTGCCGGTAGGACTGGTTTCTCCTCCTCCTCCTCCTCCTCCTCCTCCTCCTGCTCCTCCTCCTCCTCCACCTCCTCCTCCTCCTCCACCTCCACCTCCACCTCCTTCACCTCCTCCCCCTCCTCCTCCTCCACCTCCTCCTCCTCCTCCTCCCCCACCTCCACCTCCTCTTCCTCTTCCTCCTGCTCCTCTTCCTCAGGGATCCAGGAGGTTCCAGGAGGAGAAGAGCACTTGCGTAACATCAGAAGAGGAAGAGGAAGAGGAGGAAGAGGAAGAGGAGGAGGGGGAGGAAGAGGAAGAGGAGGAAGAGGAAGAGGAGGAGGAGGAGGGGGGAAGAGGAAGAGGAGGAAGAGGAAGAGGAGGAGGGGGAGGAAGAAGAAGAAGAGGAGGATGAGGAGGGGGATGTAGAGGAGGAGGAGGTGGAGGTGGAGGAGGAGGAGCAGGAGGAGGAGGAGGAAGAAGAAGAGGAGGAGCAGGAGGAGGAGGATGAGGAGGGAGAGGAGGAAGAGGGAGAGGAGGAGGAGGAGGATGAGGAGGGAGAGGAGGAAGAGGGAGAGGAGGAGGAGGAGGAGGATGAGGAGGGAGAGGAGGAAGAGGGAGAGGAGGAGGAGGAGGTGGAGGAGGAGGAGGAGGAGGGGAATGGAAGAGGAGCCAGGTGGCGCTCCACCTGGAGCTCCGGGTGTGTCTGGAGCTCCACCCGGCTCCGGGTGGTGCTGCAGGTGGTGTCTGGAGCTCCACCCGCAGCCGGGTGGTGCTGCAGGTGGTGTCTGGAGCTCCACCCGGAGCCGGGTGGTGCTGCAGGTGGTGTCTGGAGCTCCAGGTGTGTCTGTGACAAAATGCACTTTATTTCCTGAGACTCCAGAGTTCCTGACTGGATCAGCAGCAGTGAAGGAATGTTGATGAACCAGACAAACTCATGTGAAGGTGGAGGAACGAGGAAGACCTGAGTCACTGAGGACCTTCACTGTAGTGTTTCTGTGGACCTTCACTGTAGTGTCTCTATGGACCTTCACTGTAGTGTCTCTGTGGACCTTCACTGTAGTGTCTCTATGGACCTTCACTGTAGTGTCTCTGTGGACCTTCACTGTAGTGTCTCTATGGACCTTCACTGTAGTGTCTCTGAGGACCTTCACTGTAGTGTCTCTGAGGACCTTCACTGTAGTGTCTCTATGGACCTTCACTGTAGTGTCTCTGTGGACCTTCACTGTAGTGTCTCTGTGCACCTTCACTGTAGTGTCTCTGTGGACCTTCACTGTAGTGTCTCTGTGGACCTTCACTGTAGTGTCTCTATGGACCTTCACTGTAGTGTCTCTGAGGACCTTCACTGTAGTGTCTCTGAGGACCTTCACTGTAGTGTCTCTATGGACCTTCACTGTAGTGTCTCTATGGACCTTCACTGTAGTGTCTCTGTGGACCTTCACTGTAGTGTCTCTGTGGACCTTCACTGTAGTGTCTCTATGGACCTTCACTGTAGTGTCTCTGTGGACCTTCACTGTAGTGTCTCTGTGGACCTTCACTGTAGTGTCTCTGAGGACCTTCACTGTAGTGTCTCTATGGACCTTCACTGTAGTGTCTCTATGGACCTTCACTGTAGTGTCTCTGTGGACCTTCACTGTAGTGTCTCTATGGACCTTCACTGTAGTGTCTCTGTGGACCTTCACTGTAGTGTCTCTATGGACCTTCACTGTAGTGTCTCTGTGGACCTTCACTGTAGTGTCTCTGACGACCTTCACTGTAGTGTCTCTGTGGACCTTCACTGTAGTGTCTCTGACGACCTTCACTGTAGTGTCTCTGTGGACCTTCACTGTAGTGTCTCTGAGGACCTTCACTGTAGTGTCTCTGTGGACCTTCACTGTAGTGTCTCTGACGACCTTCACTGTAGTGTCTCTGTGGACCTTCACTGTAGTGTCTCTGAGGACCTTCACTGTAGTGTCTCTGAGGACCTTCACTGTAGTGTCTCTGTGGACCTTCACTGTAGTGTCTCTATGGACCTTCACTGTAGTGTCTCTGTGGACCTTCACTGTAGTGTCTCTATGGACCTTCACTGTAGTGTCTCTGTGGACCTTCACTGTAGTGTCTCTATGGACCTTCACTGTAGTGTCTCTGTGGACCTTCACTGTAGTGTCTCTGACGACCTTCACTGTAGTGTCTCTGTGGGCCTTCACTGTAGTGTCTCTGACGACCTTCACTGTAGTGTCTCTGTGGACCTTCACTGTAGTGTCTCTGAGGACCTTCACTGTAGTGTCTCTATGGACCTTCACTGTAGTGTCTCTGTGGACCTTCACTGTAGTGTCTCTATGGACCTTCACTGTAGTGTCTCTGTGGACCTTCACTGTAGTGTCTCTGACGACCTTCACTGTAGTGTCTCTGTGGACCTTCACTGTAGTGTCTCTGACGACCTTCACTGTAGTGTCTCTGTGGACCTTCACTGTAGTGTCTCTGAGGACCTTCACTGTAGTGTCTCTGAGGACCTTCACTGTAGTGTCTCTGTGGACCTTCACTGTAGTGTCTCTATGGACCTTCACTGTAGTGTCTCTATGGACCTTCACTGTAGTGTCTCTATGGACCTTCACTGTAGTGTCTCTGTGGACCTTCACTGTAGTGTCTCTGTGGACCTTCACTGTAGTGTCTCTATGGACCTTCACTGTAGTGTCTCTGAGGACCTTCACTGTAGTGTCTCTGTGGACCTTCACTGTAGTGTCTCTATGGACCTTCACTGTAGTGTCTCTGTGGACCTTCACTGTAGTGTCTCTATGGACCTTCACTGTAGTGTCTCTGAGGACCTTCACTGTAGTGTCTCTATGGACCTTCACTGTAGTGTCTCTGTGGACCTTCACTGTAGTGTCTCTGTGCACCTTCACTGTAGTGTCTCTATGGACCTTCACTGTAGTGTCTCTGTGGACCTTCACTGTAGTGTCTCTATGGACCTTCACTGTAGTGTCTCTGTGGACCTTCACTGTAGTGTCTCTGTGGACCTTCACTGTAGTGTCTCTATGGACCTTCACTGTAGTGTCTCTGAGGACCTTCACTGTAGTGTCTCTGAGGACCTTCACTGTAGTGTCTCTATGGACCTTCACTGTAGTGTCTCTGTGGACCTTCACTGTAGTGTCTCTGTGCACCTTCACTGTAGTGTCTCTGTGGACCTTCACTGTAGTGTCTCTGTGGACCTTCACTGTAGTGTCTCTGAGGACCTTCACTGTAGTGTCTCTGTGGACCTTCACTGTAGTGTCTCTATGGACCTTCACTGTAGTGCCTCTGTGGACCTTCACTGTAGTGTCTCTATGGACCTTCACTGTAGTGTCTCTGTGGACCTTCACTGTAGTGTCTCTGACGACCTTCACTGTAGTGTCTCTGTGGACCTTCACTGTAGTGTCTCTGACGACCTTCACTGTAGTGTCTCTGAGGACCTTCACTGTAGTGTCTCTGTGGACCTTCACTGTAGTGTCTCTGTGGACCTTCACTGTAGTGTCTCTATGGACCTTCACTGTAGTGTCTCTGTGGACCTTCACTGTAGTGTCTCTGTGGACCTTCACTGTAGTGTCTCTGAGGACCTTCACTGTAGTGTCTCTGAGGACCTTCACTGTAGTGTCTCTGTGGACCTTCACTGTAGTGTCTCTATGGACCTTCACTGTAGTGTCTCTGTGGACCTTCACTGTAGTGTCTCTATGGACCTTCACTGTAGTGTCTCTGTGGACCTTCACTGTAGTGTCTCTGACGACCTTCACTGTAGTGTCTCTGTGGACCTTCACTGTAGTGTCTCTGAGGACCTTCACTGTAGTGTCTCTATGGACCTTCACTGTAGTGTCTCTGTGGACCTTCACTGTAGTGTCTCTATGGACCTTCACTGTAGTGTCTCTATGGACCTTCACTGTAGTGTCTCTGTGGACCTTCACTGTAGTGTCTCTATGGACCTTCACTGTAGTGTCTCTATGGACCTTCACTGTAGTGTATCTATGGACCTTCACTGTAGTGTCTCTGACGACCTTCACTGTAGTGTCTCTGTGGACCTTCACTGTAGTGTCTCTGAGGACCTTCACTGTAGTGTCTCTGACGACCTTCACTGTAGTGTCTCTGACCCACCTGTCTCAGCCAGTGCACTTCACATGTGAGTGTCTCCTGTTTGGATCATCACCTGCAGCAGCTCGTCCTTCCAGCTGTCGCCCCCTGCTGGTGAGACCAGGACACACACACACACACACACACACACACACACACACACACACACACACACACACACACACACACACACACACACACACACACACACACACACACACACACACACGGTAATTCCAGAACTCTATGATCGCGTGTCCGTTAATTACCGTGCTGATGGGCGCGCTGTGCCGGAGCAGAGACTGCCGTCAACTGAGCCGGCACTCAATTTTAACTGCGCTGTTATTAACGCCTTTACGGTAAAACACAGGTCAGCGTACGGTTTAATGAAGTGGTGAAAAGATGCTTCAGAACAGGCTGCAGCTCATAAACACAGTCAGTTATCGTCAGTATTAGGACTTTGCAGAGACGCAGAGCAGCTGCTTATGAAATGAGTTCTTAATAATCAAGGAAATCCTGTTTAAAATCACATGTCCATAAATAGTAAGCAACCCTATATAGTCAAGGGATTTAATGTGATTTCACGTCCACAGGCAGATAATGAGGGATGGACTCACTCTGTGGAAAAAATATCTTGACTTTGATTTTCGACTTTTTTTTTGAAGTGCATGAGGTTTTTAGTCTCTGATTATTTCTGTTCTTCAGTGGCCCCTAATGCTCTTACAAAGTTTGGTTAATTTATTTAACAGAAGTTGGGGTTTTTTCTTTCCAAATGACAAAAACCAAAGTGAGTTTTTAAATGTATTCATTAATAAATTAATGACACATGTAAAGACACATTTGAATCAATGTCCAATTAATTAATTACACATTTAATTACTCATTTAATCATGTATTTGTTCATTTCATTTTGGCACATTTAGTCCTCATATAAAGTATTGTTTTATTCTTTATTCAAGCAAAAAATTGGTATTATTATTATTATTACTGATGTATATATATATTGTTGTTATTGTTATTTTATTGCTACCATATTGTTCTTGTTATATTATTGCTACCATATTGTTATTGTTATATTATTGCTACCACTATTAGTAGTACTATACACGAGTATTATACACTATTACACATTGTTATTATGTGTATTATTGTTATTATTATTATATAATGCCTACTTCTAATGGCTCTGCCACTGCACCTTACTATTTATTGATCTTGCTTTTATCTCGTCTTATTTCTAAGTGCCCGTGTTCCGTTCTGTGTTTTACTTTATGTCTTATACACAGATATTTTTATTTTTTTATTTTTTACTTTTATTTCTATTCTATTGTATTTTATAATATTCGTATGTACCAGATTGCTGCAACAAGACAATTTCCCTTCGGGGATGAATAAAGTAATGATCTATCTATCTATCTATCTATCTATCTATCTATCTATCTATCTATCTATCTATCAAAGCGCTGCGCTGCAGTTCCTCCTCCGGCTCGCCTGGGGGCGCTGCGGCACTTTAACCCCTCCAACGCCGCTCAGACAGGGAGCGCGACCAGGCGTGCTCAAAGTACGCCAAGTAAACCTTTCTTCTACAGTAATGATTGTTTAAGACTCAAACTGCGGCTGACGATGCGACCGGCTCCCTTAAGCGGACAACAGTTTTAGACTTTATCGCGCGGGGGTACGTGAGTCCACATTTCGCTGTGTTTTCAATGAGATGAAGCGGCGCGAGCCCCCGGTTAGCAGGGGTTAGCATGCTAAGCTAACGGAGCTGACGGTGACAGCTGGCTGACTTCAACGTTACGTGATGGAAAGAAATACAAGTCTGGGATTTATTGGTTTCCCCCCCCCCCCCCCCCCGAAACTGATTTAGCTCCCGGGGTCGAGGGCCGTCGGAGGAGAATCGTTGGTGTGTCGGAGCGAGGCGGGGTGTTGAATTATGCTCCCGGGCTGGGTTAAACAGCCGCATGTGTTAGCCGCTAATGCTAACTGGTCCACTGAAACCAGCCTGGGGGATTATAATCATCATTTCTCCCTGGAAGCGTCTGTTTTATGGTGTCGGTCGGCTGCTGGTCGAGGGTCTGGACTGTGGGGGGTAACGGGGCGGTGGAAGCCTCGTCCTGCCGTGACTCCGCTTTAAATCCTCCAGCCTGACGGTGTTTTATTCTCCTTTTTTACCGTTGTCATGATGAAATTCCTCTCGTCCCCCCCCCCCCCTGGTTAGAATCCGCTTTCTGTCACTCCTCGGCTGCTTCCGGTCTGCACAATCCCAGCCTCGTTGTGTTAATAACACACGTTCAGGCAGGGACTCGTTAGTCCCCGTTAATTCATCCGTTCATGCTCACGTTCACGTGTTAAAAACCCTCCCGGCGCTGCTGCTGCTCGTCCAGCGTCCTGAGGATCCGTCACGTCGCTTTGTCTCACTTGAACATTCCTGCTCCCTCTTGGAATGTTTCTTCTATTATTGAATCACTTTCTAGTTTCTCCCTTCAGGTTGATGAATGAAAATAATCCACCGCGTCAAAATTCACCAAGAAAAGATTTTACTGGAGGTTTTAGTCCGTTGTTGTTGTAACAGTGACATATTTGACCCCGTTGCCTCATTCGTCCATTCATTCATCCATCCCTCCATTCATTCATCTAGTCATCCATCCATCCCTCCGTTCATCCCTCTGTTCATCCATTCATCCATCTAGTTATCCCTCCGTTCATCCATCCCTCTGTTCATCCATCCCTCCGTTCATCCGCCCCTCCGTTCATCCGCCCCTCCGTTCATCCGCCCCTCCGTTCATCCGTCCCTCTGTTCATCCGTCCCTCCGTTCATCCGTCCCTCCGTTCATCCGTTCATCCGTCCCTCCGTTCATCCGTCCGGTAGTGAGGCTGGTCCTCCAGAGGGGGGCGGTAGTGAGGCTGTTGGGTGTCTCTAGCGTGTCACTCTTTGTGGTGTCACTCCTCTCTCTGGCGTGTCTCTAGCGTGTCACTCTTTGTAGTGTGTCACTCTGTAGCATGTCACTGTAGCGTGTCACTCTCTCACGTGTCTCTAGCGTGTCACTCTTTGTAGTGTGTCACTCTGTAGCATGTCACTGTAGCGTGTCACTCTCTGTGGCGTGTCTCACTCTCTCTGTAGCGTGTCACTCTCTCGCGTGTCTCTAGCGTGTCGCTCTTTGTAGCGTGTCACTCTGGTGTGTCACTCTTGGTAGCGTGTCACTCTCTGTGGCATGTCTCACTCTCTGTAGCGTGTCACTCTCTAGCGTGTCACTCTCTGGTGTGTCTCTAGCGTGTCACTCTTGGTAGCGTGTCACTCTTGGTGGCATGTCTCACTCTCTGTAGCGTGTCACTCTCTAGCGTGTCACTCTCTGGTGTGTCTGTAGCGTGTCACTCTTGGTGGCATGTCTCACTCTCTGTAGCGTGTCACTCTCTAGCGTGTCACTCTCTGGTGTGTCTGTAGCGTGTCACTCTTGGTGGCATGTCTCACTCTCTGTAGCGTGTCACTCTCTAGCGTGTCACTCTCTCGCGTGTCTCTAGCGTGTCGCTCTTTGTAGTGTGTCACTCTCTGTAGCGTGTCACTCTCTGGTGTGTCTCTAGCGTGTCACTCTTGGTAGCGTGTCACTCTCTGTGGCGTGTCTCACTCTCTGTGGCGCCCCCCCCCCCCTCCTCCAGCAGCTCAGTTTGCTCACAGATGTAAGAGTTTGTCCCTGAACTGCTCGTCCTCCAGACTCATCGTCATGGCGACCACCGAGATGGAACCCGGGTGTTTGGAGAGCCGACCGGAGCAGGTGACCGCCGACCCCGACTCCAAGTACCCCCTGAAGGTCCTTTACTGTGGAGGTACAGTGAGCCACTTCCCGTCCCACACTTTGATCCCAGTCTTTGATCTTGTGACTGACCTTTGATCTTTGTCTCCCCCCCCCCCCCCCCCCTCCAGTCTGCTCTCTGCCCTCAGAGGTGAGTCTCAGTGTGACGTGTCGGCCGGTGAGAACCGGAGAACCCTGCGGTTCCTGACTGCTTGTTCCCCTGCAGTACTGCGAGTACATGCCGGAGCCGGCCAAGTGCCGGCAGTGGCTGGAGAAGAACTTTCCAGACGTGTTCGCCAGGATGACCGTTGGTGAGTGTCGGCAGAGACCCTGGTCAGCCAACCTGGCAACCCGCCACTGCCACCTCGCTGGGCCTCAGTCGGCTTTTCAGAATAAAGCTGAGGACTTTTTACTTTGTAAATCAGCCGTCGGGGAACTTTTTCAACCTCGATGTTATTCCTCTGGGTGTTCTGCTCTGCAGTCACACTGCTGCGTACCGCGACGCTGCTGCTCCAAACAAGTATACAAAACTGCTTGTATTTTTATTTTTGATTGACATTTTTCAAATCGATTAAATTAATGTTATTTTTGACAGCACTAATGTATGTATATATATATATATATATATATATATATATATATATATATATATATTTATTTATGTTTTCATAGAAAGGATAGGTAAACATTAAATGAGACGAATTGAAAAGAAAAGGAAAAAATATATATACACATAATAAAATTATATATATATACACAGAGGAAAGTAATATATAATATAATGCAATATAAAATATATATAAACTAAACTGCATTAATCACGTACATTTTGATTATCGCGATTCCAATCAATTAAATTCATGTTTAACGACACTAATGTGTGTGTATATATGTATATATATATTTATTTATACATATATAAGAAAGGATTGGTTAAAATTTAATGAGACAAATTGAAAAGGAAAGGAAGAAATATATATACATAATATTCATTTATATTATTATATTATATACACACAGACAGGTAAATAATATATTGCAATATATAAAAACTAAGCTGCATTAATCACGTACATTTTATTATCGTGATTCAAATCAATTAAATTAATGCATTATTTTTGATGACTGTTTTTTTATGACTACGTTATTTATATATATATATATATATTATAATAATGCATTGGTTTTATATAAAGCGCTTTTCTAGGCACTCAAAGACGCTTTACATTGCATTATTCATTTATTCCATACGGGATGGTGGTAAACTACGCTATATATATATATATATATATATATCTATAGATATATATATATATAGATATATATCTATATATATAAGA
>NW_027662228.1:45000-65000 GCF_963422515.1 Blennius ocellaris
ATTCTCCTCCATCCCTCCTTCATTCTCCTCCTCCATCCCTCCTTCATTCTCCTCTATCCCTCCTTCATTCTCCTCCATCCCTCCTTCATTCTCCTCCTCCATCCCTCTTCATTCTCCTCCTCCATCCCTCCTTCATTCTCCTCCTCCATCCCTCCTTCATTCTCCTCTATCCCTCCTTCATTCTCCTCCATCCTCCTTCATTCTCCTCCTCCATCCCTCCTTCATTCTCCTCCTCCATCCCTCCTTCATTCTCCTCTATCCCTCCTTCATTCTCCTCTATCCCTCCATTCTCCTCCATCCCTCCTTCATTCTCCTCCTCCATCCCTCCTTCATTCTCCTCCTCTATCCCTCCTTCATTCTCCTCTATCCCTCCATTCTCCTCCATCCCTCCTTCATTCTCCTCCTCCATCCCTCCTTCATTCTCCTCCTCCATCCCTCCTTCATTCTCCTCTATCCCTCCTTCATTCTCCTCCTCTATCCCTCCTTCATTCTCCTCTATCCCTCCTTCATTCTCCTCCATCCCTCCATTCTCCTCCATCCCTCCTTCATTCTCCTCTATCCCTCCTTCATTCTCCTCCTCCATCCCTCCTTCATTCTCCTCCATCCCTCCTCCATCTTCCATCCCTCCTTCATCCCTCCATCCTCCCCATGGAGGCCAAACAAGTTTACATCCCTTCATTAGATCTAAATCAGGATGAAGTGAGTCGGTTTTTCCTCCATGTTTCTCACTTCATCCCTCCATCATTTCTAATGGATTAAGAATCGACACCCATTTTTTCCTTTTTGATTAAAAAAAAAATGACTTCCTTCTTTAAATTTTATTTTTGTTCTGGTTTTCATTTCCCACATTTTGAGGATCCAACAGGTTTTGTTTTGTTTTTGAAATCCAGTAAATCTTTGATTTAATTTAACTTTTTGATTCATTTTTTACTTTTTATTTATTTTTGTACACGACCAATTTTGGGGGAATTATTGTGTAATTATCCTGCAAACTCTTGTATTTATATTTGAATTTTCTTTGAAAATGTAATTCCCTTTTTCTTGAATTTTTTTTTTTTTACCACAAACTTCTATAATTTTTTTTTTTCCCATTTCTCACATTTTGAAATCAGTTTTATGTGTGTAAGTTATTCCAAGTCCAACAAGTAGCGTGACGTACCAGGTGAAGCACCAGGAGCTTCCATACGCTGCCGTCTCTCCAAAATAAAAGTGAATGTACGCTTCCAGAATAAAAGTGGAGGATTAATAAACCAGGAGAGATCCTGAATCCCACCAGGGACCGGCTTCTCCTGGTTTCTGTTCTCCGGACCCGCCCACACTGTTGCTATGGAAACGGGGTGACGGGGAAACGCTTAAAGTTTGAGAGACGGAAAGTCGGTGAGTTCAGTTTCCTTCATGGAGACAAAGTGACGGGAAGAGACCCGGGAGAACCAGGACCAGAACCAGAACCAGCCAGAAGACCAGGACCAGCACCTCAACAGAACCAGGACCAGAACCAGAACCAGCCAGAAGACCAGGACCAGGACCAGAACCAGAAGACGGATCCAGAGAGTCCAGAAGAAGCTGCAGCAACATTTGTTCTCTTCACTTCGTCACGCAGGATCTCTGCCGGCCGCCGAGTACTACAGTGTAGTACATCTGGTAGTACATCAACTGTTCTACTCTCTAGTAGGAGTACTACCCTCTAGTCACCATGTAGTACCCTCTAGTAGGAGTACTACCCTCTAGTCACCATGTAATACCCTCTAGTAGGAGTACTACCCTCTAGTCACCATGTAATACCCTCTAGTAGGAGTACTACCCTCTAGTAGGAGTACTACCCTCTAGTCACCATGCAATACCCTCTAGTAGGAGTACTACCCTCTAGTCACCATGTAGTACCCTCTAGTAGGAGTACTACCCTCTAGTCACCATGTAGTACCCTCTAGTAGGAGTACTACCCTCTAGTAGGAGTACTACTCTCTAGTAGGAGTACTACTCTCTAGTCACCATGT
Source organism: Blennius ocellaris (assembly GCF_963422515.1). Lineage (NCBI taxonomy): Eukaryota > Metazoa > Chordata > Actinopteri > Blenniiformes > Blenniidae > Blennius > Blennius ocellaris. The sequence continues at coordinate 46,995 of NW_027662228.1, forward strand.
AGTACCCTCTAGTAGGAGTACTACCCTCTAGTCACCATGTAATACCCTCTAGTAGGAGTACTACCCTCTAGTCACCATGTAATACCCTCTAGTAGGAGTACTACCCTCTAGTCACCATGTAGTACCCTCTAGTAGGAGTACTACCCTCTAGTCACCATGTAATACCCTCTAGTAGGAGTACTACCCTCTAGTCACCATGTAATACCCTCTAGTAGGAGTACTACCCTCTAGTCACCATGTAGTACCCTCTAGTAGGAGTACTACCCTCTAGTCACCATGTAATACCCTCTAGTAGGAGTACTACCCTCTAGTCACCATGTAATACCCTCTAGTAGGAGTACTACCCTCTAGTCACCATGTAGTACCCTCTAGTAGGAGTACTACCCTCTAGTCACCATGTAATACCCTCTAGTAGGAGTACTACCCTCTAGTCACCATGTAGTACCCTCTAGTAGGAGTACTACCCTCTAGTCACCATGTAGTACCCTCTAGTAGGAGTACTACCCTCTAGTCACCATGTAATACCCTCTAGTAGGAGTACTACCCTCTAGTAGGAGTACTACTCTCTAGTAGGAGTACTACCCTCTAGTCACCATGTAATACCCTCTAGTAGGAGTACTACCCTCTAGTCACCATGTAATACCCTCTAGTAGGAGTACTACCCTCTAGTCACCATGTAGTACCCTCTAGTAGGAGTACTACCCTCTAGTCACCATGTAATACCCTCTAGTAGGAGTACTACCCTCTAGTCACCATGTAATACCCTCTAGTAGGAGTACTACCCTCTAGTCACCATGTAGTACCCTCTAGTAGGAGTACTACCCTCTAGTCACCATGTAATACCCTCTAGTAGGAGTACTACCCTCTAGTCACCATGTAATACCCTCTAGTAGGAGTACTACCCTCTAGTCACCATGTAGTACCCTCTAGTAGGAGTACTACCCTCTAGTCACCATGTAATACCCTCTAGTAGGAGTACTACCCTCTAGTCACCATGTAATACCCTCTAGTAGGAGTACTACCCTCTAGTCACCATGTAGTACCCTCTAGTAGGAGTACTACCCTCTAGTCACCATGTAATACCCTCTAGTAGGAGTACTACCCTCTAGTCACCATGTAGTACCCTCTAGTAGGAGTACTACCCTCTAGTCACCATGTAATACCCTCTAGTAGGAGTACTACCCTCTAGTAGGAGTACTACTCTCTAGTAGGAGTACTACCCTCTAGTCACCATGTAGTACCCTCTAGTAGGAGTACTACCCTCTAGTAGGAGTACTACTCTCTAGTAGGAGTACTACCCTCTAGTCACCATGTAGTACCCTCTAGTAGGAGTACTACTCTCTAGTAGGAGTACTACTCTCTAGTCACCATGTAATACCCTCTGGTAGGAGTACTACTCTCTAGTAGGAGTACTACTCTCTAGTCACCATGTACTACCCTCTAGTAGGAGTACTACCCTCTAGTCACCATGTAGTACCCTCTAGTAGGAGTACTACCCTCTAGTCACCATGTAGTACCCTCTAGTAGGAGTACTACTCTCTAGTAGGAGTACTACCCTCTAGTCACCATGTAGTACCCTCTAGTAGGAGTACTACCCTCTAGTCACCATGTACTACCCTCTAGTAGGAGTATTACTCTCTAGTCACCATGTAGTACCCTCTAGTAGGAGTACTACCCTCTAGTCACCATGTAGTACCCTCTAGTAGGAGTACTACCCTCTAGTCACCATGTAGTACCCTCTAGTAGGAGTACTACCCTCTAGTCACCATGTTGTACTCTCTAGTAGGAGTACTACCCTCTAGTCACCATGTAGTACCCTCTAGTAGGAGTACTACCCTCTAGTCACCATGTAGTACCCTCTAGTAGGAGTACTACTCTCTAGTAGGAGTACTACTCTAGTCACCATGTGAAGAAAGAACTCTGATATTTCATCATGTACTCCCACTAAAGGTGAAGACATATAATATATATTTATATACACAGATAATCCGCTGAGCTCAGATGTACAGGAAACTGCTGGCCTTACAGGAAACCTTACTACTTAGGTGGCCTTGCCTTTCTCACTTCTGCTGCTGGACAGATAAGGTCAGAAACATCTGTTGCAGTACGTCAGGCATAACAAATACTCTTTGGTGGTTTTAACTTCTCGGAAAATGTTTTTATAAAAACATTGAAGTGTCGTCGACATACTTCTGCTAAACACTGTGGTTTGATCAACCTGGAGGTGTTTGTGAGAGGAGGAAGAGCAATACTACCTCTGAGTAGTACTTCTACTGACGCCTGATCCTCCTGGACTGAGCAGCCGACAGTACACGTTCAGTACACGTTCTACCTGAAGGTAATTCATGAATACTTCTTCTACTCAACTCGTTTCCTCTCATCCAATTCAACCTACATGAATTGAAACTAACCAGTTTTCCTTCACATGTACTACCCTCTAGTAGGAGTACTACTCTCTAGTAGGAGTACTACCCTCTAGTAGGAGTACTACTGTCTAGTAGGAGAACTACTCTCTAGTAGGAGTACTATCCTCTAGTAGGATTACTACTCTCTAGTAGGAGTACTACCCTCTAGTAGGAGTACTACTGTCTAGTAGGAGAACTACTCTCTAGTAGGAGTACTATCCTCTAGTAGGATTACTACTCTCTAGTAGGAGTACTACCCTCTAGTAGGAGTACTACTGTCTAGTAGGAGAACTACTCTCTAGTAGGAGTACTACCCTCTAGTAGGAGTACTACTCTCTAGTAGGATTACTACTCTCTAGTAGGAGTACTACCCTCTAGTAGGAGTACTACTGTCTAGTAGGAGAACTACTCTCTAGTAGGAGTACTACCCTCTAGTAGGAGTACTACTCTCTAGTAGGATTACTACTCTCTAGTAGGAGAACTACTCTCTAGTAGGAGTACTATCCTCTAGTAGGATTACTACTCTCTAGTAGGAGTACTACCCTCTAGTAGGAGTACTACTGTCTAGTAGGAGAACTACTCTCTAGTAGGAGTACTACCCTCTAGTAGGAGTACTACTCTCTAGTAGGATTACTACTCTCTACTAGGAGTACTACCCTCTAGTAGGAGTACTACTGTCTAGTAGGAGAACTACTCTCTAGTAGGAGTACTACTCTCTAGTAGGATTACTACTCTCTACTAGGAGTACTACCCTCTAGTAGGAGTACTACTGTCTAGTAGGAGAACTACTCTCTAGTAGGAGTACTACCCTCTAGTAGGAGTACTACCCTCTAGTAGGAGTACTACTGTCTAGTAGGAGTACTACCCTCTAGTAGGAGTACTACTGTCTAGTAGGAGAACTCCCCTCTAGTAGGAGTACTACCCTCTAGTAGGAGTACTACTGTCTAGTAGGAGTACTACCCTCTAGTAGGAGTACTACTGTCTTGTAGGAGTACTACCCTCTCGTAGGAGTACTACCCTCTAGTAGGAGTACTTCTCTCTAGTAGGAGTACTACTGTCTAGTAGGAGTACTACCCTCTAGTAGGAGTACTACCCTCTAGTCACCATGTAATACCCTCTAGTAGGAGTACTACGTTCTAGTAGGAGTACTACCCTCTCATCACCATGTAGTACCCTCTAGTAGTAGTAGTACTCTGTACAGCAGGATAATGACCCAGAACATAAATCCAAGCTGTTCTAGAACTCCGTAGAACAAGGTAGTACCTCAAAGTATTCAGTACATCCTGCAGAATGAAGAATACTTTAAGGTAGTACCTCAAAGTATTCAGTACATCCTGCAGAATGAAGAATCCTACAAGTGACCAACTTTTATTGGAACGTCGGAAGAAGAAACTCTAAACCCAAAGTTTACCAAGTAAACCGACATTTTGACTGACAGCTGAAATATGACATCATCCTCCATACACACTCTGATTGGCTGTGGGGCAGAAATCCCTCTCCTCTGATTGGCCGTGGGACAGAAATCCCTCTCCTCTGATTGGCCGTGGGACAGAAATCCCTCTCCTCTGATTGGCTGTGAAATCTGTCAATCTCAGATATGCCCCGCCTTTCACGCCGGTGTTTTTCACCAGGTCTCACCTGAGAGCCGCCATGTTTGATTTGTCGGTGAAGAAAACAACGTGACTTGTGTGGAAGAAGTTCACAAACGTGTTTGTCAGCAGATTTACTGCAACGACCAGAGGAAAACTATGTTCCTCTACTAGGTATAACTCTATATTATTGACGTGTGAACTATGTTCCTCTACTAAGTAGAACTCTATATTATTGACGTGTGAACTATGTTCCTCTACTAAGTAGAACTCTATATTATTGACGTGTGAACTATATTCCTCTACTAAGTAGAACTCTATATTATTGACGTGTGAACTATATTCCTCTACTAAGTAGAACTCTATATTATTGACGTGTGAACTATATTCCTCTACTAAGTAGAACTCTATATTATTGACGTGTGAACTATGTTCCTCTACTAAGTATAACTCTATATTATTGACGTGTGAACTATATTCCTCTACTAGGTATAACTCTATATTATTGACGTGTGAACGGTGAGTGGTTCTGTGACGGTTGTGGTTCCGTGGAGAGAAGACCACCCCCCCCCCCCCCCCTGCACTGGTTCTCCCAGCAGCTTTCTAATTGGTTCCGTGGCTCCGGTCCGTCTCCGTGTTTTCCAGCAGTCCCGCTCCGGATTGGTCCTCGGCGGTGGACTTGTTGATCCGGCCTGGTGGACCTGGTGGACCTGCAGCGCCCCCCCCCCCCCCCCCCTCCCTTTCCCCCTGAGTGAGCCGGTTCCCCGGCACCATGGTTTGATAAGGAAGGTGTGTCTTCCCCAGACGCTGGACATTTGTACGGTTTTTTTCCGCGCTCCTTCGGGTCAATAACACTTTCCCCCGCCGATAACAGCTGTTCCCTCCGGGTGGGAGGCGGCTATCTCTTGTTGACTCTGTGGCGCGGCGGCCGGTCGTCCGTCCGCCTCGCTGGAGATGAACCTCACGCTGCCGCCGGTCTGCTGCGCCTTCGAGTCGCCCGTCCTGGACCGGGTCCTGCCGCCGGTGCTGATCCTGGAGTTCGTGTTCGGGCTGCTGGGGAACGTGGTGGCCCTGTGGATGTTCGTGTTCCACATGGACACCTGGAAGCCCAACGCCGTGTACCTGACCCACCTGGCCGTGGCCGACTCGGTGGTGCTGTTCTGCCTGCCCTTCAGGGCCGACTACTACCGGCGGGGGAAGAACTGGCTCTACGGCGACGCCCCCTGTCGCATCCTGCTCTTCCTGCTGGCCGCCAACCGGGCGGCGGGGATCTTCTTCCTCACGGCGGTGGCCGTGGACCGCTACTTCAAGATCGTCCACCCCCTGAGCCGCGTCAACCGCATGGGCCTGGGCTACGCCCTGTGGGTGTCGCTGGGCCTGTGGGTCCTGATCTTCCTGGCCACCGGGTACCTCCTGGCGGACGAGCACTTCTTCCACAGCGGCAACCGGACGCAGTGCGAGAGCTTCAACATCTGCATGGGCTTCAGCCCGCTGTCCACCTGGCACAACGCCTTCTACATCGTCCAGTTCTTCCTGCCCACCGCCATCGTGGCCTTCTGCACCGCCCGCATCACCTGGCAGCTGAGGGTCCGCACCGTGGACAAGCGGGGCAAGATCAAGCGGGCGGTGCAGTTCGTGCTGGCGGTGGCGCTCATCTTCGTCACCTGCTTCTTCCCCAGCACCATCTCCCGCGTGGCGGTGTGGGTCCTGAAGGCCTGGTACGACGAGTGCCGCCACTTCGAGGAGGCCAACCTGGCCTTCTACACCTCGGTGTGCTTCACCTACTTCAACAGCGTCCTGAACCCCGTGGTGTACTACTTCTCCAGCCCCGCCTTCAGCGGCGCCTTCAGGAAGCTGCTGGACAAGCTGCTGCGGCGCAGCGGCGAGCCGCCGTCGGCGGAGAACGACGTGTCGACCGTCGACGGCGGACGGCTGTGAGGCGCCGGGTACCGGAGGCCTCGCCGCTCCCGATGCTCCTGATGCTCCCGACGCTCCCGATGCTCCAGACGCTCCCAATGCTTCCGATGCTCCCAATGCTCCCGATGCTCCCGACGGTCCCAATGCTCCGGACGCTCTGGATGCTCCCAATGCTCCCAATACTCCCGATGCTCCCAATGCTCCCGACACTCCAGATGCTCCTGATGCTCCAGACGCTCCCGATGCTCCCGACGGTCCCAATGCTCCAGACGCTCTGGATGCTCCCAATGCTCCCAATACTCCCGATGCTCCCAATGCTCCCGACACTCCAGATGCTCCTGATGCTCCAGACGCTCCCGATGCTCCCGACGGTCCCAATGCTCCAGACGCTCTGGATGCTCCCAATGCTCCCAATACTCCCGATGCTCCCAATGCTCCCGACACTCCCGATGCTCCTGATGCTCCAGACGCTCCCGATGCTCCCGACGGTCCCAATGCTCCGGACGCTCTGGATGCTCCCAATGCTCCCAACACTCCCGATGCTCCCAATGCTCCCGACACTCCCGATGCTCCTGATGCTCCAGACGCTCCCGATGCTCCCGACGGTCCCAATGCTCCGGACGCTCTGGATGCTCCCAATGCTCCCAACACTCCCGATGCTCCCAATGCTCCCGACACTCCCGATGCTCCTGATGCTCCAGACGCTCCCGATGCTCCCGACGGTCCCAATGCTCCGGACGCTCTGGATGCTCCCAATGCTCCCAACACTCCCGATGCTCCCAATGCTCCCGACACTCCCGATGCTCCTGATGCTCCAGACGCTCCCGATGCTCCCGACGGTCCCAATGCTCCGGACACTCTGGATGCTCCCAATGCTCCCGACACTCCCGATGCTCCTGATGCTCCTGATGCTCCAGACGCTCCCGATGCTCCCGACGGTCCCAATGCTTCCGATGCTCCTAATGCTCCCGATGCTCCCGATGCTTCCGATGCTCCCGATGCTTCCGACGCTCCCGATGCTCCCGACGGTCCCAATGCTCCGGACGCTCTGGATGCTCCCAACACTCCCGATGCTCCCAATGTTCCCGACACTCCCGATGCTCCCAACACTCCCGATGCTCCCAATGCTCCCGACACTCCCGATGCTCCGGACGAACACAAGCGCTTCATTAAACCTGCGACCTCTTTAATGACTCTTACAGACCTCCTGATGAACGTTCTCATCGTGTGGCTCGCCGCTCACCTCGCAGCTTCACGTGACGAAATAGAGTTCAAAGAAAAGCTCTAATGGATGAAATCGTTTCAGCTAAAGCTAAAATAGAATACAGCTAAAATGGCTATTATATATAAAACACATTTTAAAAAGGGATAATGTAGCTAAAATGGCTAAATGCAGATTTGAAAAAGGTGCTACTTCGGTTCGTAAAGCTAAAAAATTCAAGGAAAATTTATTCAAACGTACAAAAAAAAGAAAGAATCAGAATCAGAATTCCTTTATTGTCATTTTCTTCGAAGCGCAACGAAATTCTGATAAATACACCAAAGCAGTTATTGAAGAATTGTAATCTAATCTCCAGATTTGTAGATATTTTACTGAGTCCTTCCCACAGCAGCACTTTCACGTCACATGACATCATAGCTAGAACGACTAAAACGGCTTTCGTGGACAAAACATTAAAAATGCCTAATCTAATCTGGCTGAAACACTTAAAGGAGGCTGAAACAGCGAGTCCAGTGAAAATGGTTGTAAAGTAATAAAGGTCAAAACTACAAACACGTCAATCTAAAGGTCTGAAGCAGCTTTAATGGCCAAAATAGACCAAATCACTGATGCAGCTAAAATGGCTCCGATGGAGAAAACTGTTCAAATGAAATAAATAAAACGGAATCCAAAAAAGTCAGATGTGATTCGCGCAGCTAAAATGACAGTTTAATTCTAAACCAGATAATAAGAGTGAATAAGGCTCGTCGAGCTTCAATGACTAATATGGCGAAAAAAGCTCTAATTAATAAAATGTCGAGAACAAGAAAAATAAAAGAACTGAAGATTAAACAGATAATATGAATAGATAATTATGATGATAAACAAATTCAAAAGTCGTTTTTATTGTAATTCTTACATTTGATGAAAATAGTTTGGGTAAAGATAAGTAAATGTTCTGCTTCATAAGTGTAGGGTTGTTGAGTATTTGTGTTATAGAAGTTGTACATGTCGTGTCTCTGGACTCAGTTTGTGTAAAGTCAGGCTGCAGGTGTCTGTCCTGGATTTATTTCAAACTGTGAAACCTTCATATATTGTGTATGTATTCCACATAAACTCTTGATGATTGTAGCGTCTTTGTTGAGGCGAGGAAGATGAAGATGAAGTCTGTGTGATTTCTATGCGTTATATAAGCAATGTTTGTATAATTGTATCATGAAACTTATGTCTGTGTTTAAAAAAAAACTGATTTTCTTTTAGTCATTGTTATTGGAGGGTAGTGGAGACGTGACCATTTTAATATGATTTGATTGTTGTCTTTGCAACTGCAGTTCATAATCATGATAATTAAATTAATTAAAGTGTAAAAACCCAGAAAGTCACAGGTGAGCTTCATTAATTAGCTGCTGTTTACCTGAGTGTTCCAGACTCACCTGCAGCCGGTCATTAACAGGCTGCACTCACATCATTAATTTAATAAAACAATGCTCATTAAAAACACATTTACCCCCTGTGATGTTTTAATGTCTGCAAATTACAATCATTGTTTCAGGTTCTGAAGTCTGAAGGTCATCTTTTACATCCAGATTTATTCTCAGTTTGAAGCTTTTAAATTGAAATATCCAGGAAGTTTAATGTTTTTAGTCTGAAAACCTGCTACATGCAACAACAAATCAACACTTAACACACTATAATACACAACAATGACATACAATTCACAACAACAAATGGCAATAGATATAACAGCACACACACACACACACACACACACACACACACACACACACACACACACACACACACACACACACACGCACACATCACCAACCCCAACTGCCCGTATCAAAATATAAAAACTGATGTAAGAATGTCCTGCCCTGACGATCCAGGAGAGAAACAGTCCCAAGCCCGATGTTGAGAATTACAGCATTACTGATTATTACTAATTATAAACAACCCGTTCAACCAAGTACCCGGATCTTGTTTTGTTATTTTTTTTTTGCTGTCGATGTTGCGTTGTATCGACAGATATCAGATGTCCGAGCCTGTGTTTGTGTCCCCGAACGCGGCGTCGGTTCCCAGCCGCCAGTGACGTCACCCGGTGTGTACCGGAGCAGGGCGGAGAGACGGAGCCTCCAGAGGAACGTGTGACGGGGTGTAACGGGGTGTAACGGGATGTAACGGAGCACCGACACCACCCGCGTCCGGCACCGACACCCGCGTCCGCCCCGCAGAACGCACGTAAGCCCCCCGCGTTGGGACTCCGGCCGCTCGGCGGGACCGGAGCGGAGCGCGAGCGGAGTCTCCGCGCCGAAAAAGCATCTGTTGGAGGCTAAAGTGGAGCTAGCATAGCATTCCAGCAGGGGGAAATACCACGACAATTACCCCCCCCGGGGGGCAGATTTAATCTAACAGAGTCTTTATCTGTGGTGGAGTGAGTGGTGGTAACTGAGAGGCGGCTGAGGAGAGCGTGTCTCCGCGGTGACGTTATCCAGCATCCCCTCCGGAGACACCGCAGAGTGACGCCCAGGGACGGGCACCTCGGGCCGGGCTCCCCCCCCCCCCCTCTCTCCCCTCCCGGATCTGTCCGGAGGAGTTTAGACTGGAGTTTAAAGTAGAGGAGGTTTTAAAGCTGGAATCGAACCGGCGCTCCTCTGGCTGAGCGTGAGGTGCGCTTGTTGTTTTGGTCTGGCCGCACCGGGCGGGCGGGGGGAGGAGCGCCGAGGCGCGGCTCACAGGTGTTTCACCTCTCACCTGCAGCTGCGCTGCTTGGTGTCTCTGCCCGGTGTTGCGGGTTAACTGGTTCCCGTGTTCACTGTTACCAGACGTCCCTTTGTGGACAGTTTGAGTTTTAATCTTTGTGTGCGCGTGTCTTTCTGCCTCCCTTTGATGTCCTTTTAAATCATGTTGCGGTTGTGTCTCATTGTAGGGTTTTGTTTGGTCGTAATTCTGCATCACTTTGTGGTGATTTTGCTTAATCTCGTGCTCATTTTGTATCATGACATCAGATATACAGTTGTATAGATATATAGACGTAGCTTTATTATCATCCAATACAAACGCCCGTAGGAACGTACGAGAATGAAGTCTTTCTACATAAGTCTCAAACTGGGCTTTTAAAAAGTATTTTTAAAATTCTGTGGTGATTTTTACATTATTTTGGAATAAATTTTGCACTTGTGCACATTTTGCATCACTGTGAGGTCAGTTTGGAGAAACATTCCTTACTTTCCTTACTCTGTCGGGTCATTTTACACCACCTTGTGCTCATTTTGCATGGCTCTGGGTTGAATTTGACATCCCTTAGCGGGGATTCAGCACGATTTCTGTATGATTTCACGTCATCTCGTGCGCATTTTGCATCACATTGTGTTAATTTTTCATACGTTTTCAGTGGGTTTGCGTTATTTTAGTGTGAATTTTGCATAATTTCGTGCTCATTTCATGTCATATTTTGTTTTTTCAGATCATTTTGGTGTGATGGAGACGTTGGGGACGGTCTAGTACCCCCCCCCCCCCCCCCGGTCCAGTCATGGATAAACCAGCAGCGGTGAGCACGCCGGCGGGCCCTGGGAAGACCAGCGGGCTGAAACCGCCCAGTAAGATCGTACGTCCGTCCGGGACGGCGGCGAGGACGTCGCCATCGTCTGGTGAGACGCAGCATCACAGGCTTGAACAGACGGTTTTCTGTAAACACAAAGGTGGACTGTGAATCGGAGGTTTAGCCAAGATGTCAGAAGTGTTTCCTCCCCGGGGGAAAGTTTGTTCCGACATTTAGCTCTAAATCTGTTGTTCCGGCGCTTTGATGGTTACGTAACTTCCTGCTGCATTCCTATTGGTCAGTTGGTTTTTAGACGGTGAAGCAGGAAGCAGAGAATGGGTGAAGCCGTCACGCTGCACCACAAACCCAGACTGTGTTTGTGTTCTGATTCTCACCACAGTTTTGGGTTTGATTCCCTCCAGGAGCCCCGAAGCCGGTTCCTCCCGGCGGCGGCGGCGGCGGCGGCTCTCCGACTCAGGACGGTCACGTGGACTTCCAGGTCGGCGAGCGGGTCTGGGTCAACGGCGACAAGCCGGGCTACGTGCGCTTTGTGGGCGGCACGCAGTTCGCCCCGGGCCAGTGGGCCGGCATCGAGCTGGACGAGCCCATCGGGAAGAACGACGGCGCCGTGGCCGGCGTGCGCTACTTCCAGTGCCAGGATGGGCGGGGCATCTTCACCAGGCCCTCCAAGCTGACCCGGACCGCCCTGCCCGACAAGGAGGCCAACGGAGGCCAGGCCGGGCCGCCAGCGGCACCGGGCGTATCCGAGGCTGCCGAGGCCGCGTCGCCCGCTAATGCTGCGCCGGCCGCTAATGCTGCGCCGGTTGCTAATGCTGCGCCGGTTGCTAACGCTGCGCCGGCCGCTAACGCCACACCTGCCGCTAACTCCTCCACAGGTAACAAACAGGAACTCCAGTTACATAATGTTTTACCACTGAAGAGACGAGTCAGACGCTCCAGAAAAATCCAAAAAATGTAAGAAATATTTTTTAAAAATGGGGGAAAGGAAAAAAGAAAAATTAACCAAAAAGTATGAACAAATAAGTAAAAAGAAACAAAGGGAAAAAATGGGAAAAGAAAAATGAAAAAGGGGAGAGAAGGAATAAAGAACAAAAAATTATATAAATTTTTGTTGTATTGTGAATAATTATTTTGAAAAAATTAATAAACACACTTGTTTAAAAAAAAATTATATAAAGAAGGGAAAGCTAGAAAGAAAAAAGTAAAAAGCACAGAAAAGAACAAAAAAATTATGAAAAATATAAAAGAACAAAAGGAAAGAAGAGAAAATTAAAAAGTGGAAAAGGAAAGAGACGGAAAAAACTAAAAAGAGATCAAAAGAAAAAATATGGAAAAAAGGGGGAAAAGAGATCAAAAGAAAAAATGTTGAAAAAAAGGGGGAAATAGATCAAAAGAAAAAATGTGGAAAAAAGGGGGAAAAGAGATCAAAAGACAAAATATGGGAAAAGAGATCAAAAGAAAAAATATGGAAAAAAAGGAAAAGAGATCAAAAGAAAAAATATGGGGAAAAGGGGAAAAGAGAAATAAAAGCATCTCAACCAACAAGAAGGAAACGACGACGTAACAACAATGTGAGATTATCAATAAAAACACATTTCTTGAGTTTTCAGTCGCGACTCAAACGGACAGTTTCCTGTTTCGCCGCCCAGGAGCTTCATGTTGCTGGTTTACAGCGGCGGCTCACTGAAACCGTGTCCTGCCGTGGTTCTTGCAGCGCCGGCGTCCAGCGTGCGGGCCAGCGGCGTCCTGGGCCGCATGGTGACGTCCAGCGAGTCCATCTCCAACCTGTCGGACCCGGACTCCATGAAGAAGAGCCGGCGGGAGCTGCGTCTGGGGGACCGCGTGCTGGTGGGACGCCAAACGCACCGCTACACCCGACCCGCCGCGCGTCACGAGTGACGACCCGGCCTGAACCCGTGTGTCCGCAGGTGGGCGGGACCAAGGCGGGCGTGGTGCGCTTCCTGGGCGAGACGGACTTCGCCAAGGGGGACTGGTGCGGCGTGGAGCTGGACGAGCCTCTGGGGAAGAACGACGGCGCCGTGGCCGGGACCAGGTGACCCCCCCCGGCCCCCCGCCGGGTCTCTGGACCGCCTCAGGTGGACTCGCAGTGAATCGACCCCGTCTCCTCCTCCCCCCAGGTACTTCCAGTGCATGCCCCGCTACGGCCTCTTCGCCCCGGTCCACAAGGTGACCCGGATCGGGTTCCCCTGCACCACCCCCACCAAGACCAAGAGCTCCCGGAGGAGGTCCACGCTCAAGAGGAGCCCCAGCGCCTCCTCCATCAGCTCCCTCAGCTCCACCGCCTCCTCCATCAGCGGCAGGCCCAGCAGGGCTGGACTGGTGAGGCCTGCAGGGGGCGCTGACTGACACTGCTAGCCAAGGCACTGCTAACTGCTAAACAAACACTGCTAACTGCTAAACAAACACTGCTAACTGCTAAAGAAACAATGCTAACTGCTAACCAAACACTGCTAACTGCTAACCAAGGCACTGCTAACTGCTAAACAAACACTGCTAACTGCTAAAGAAACACTGCTAACTGCTAACCAAACACTGCTAACTGCTAAACAAACACTGCTAACTGCTAACCAAACACTGCTAACTGCTAACCAAACACTGCTAACTGCTAACCAAACACTGCTAACTGCTAACCAAGGCACTGCTAGCCAAACACTGCTAACCAAGGCACTGCTAACGAAACACTGCTAACTGCTAACGAAACTCTGCTAACGAAACACTGCTAACTGCTAACCAAGGCACTGCTAACTGCTATCGAAACACTGCTAACGAAACACTGCTGACTGCTAACGAAACACTGCTAACGAAGCACTGCTAACTGCTATCGAAACACTGCTAACGAAACACTGCTGACTGCTAATGAAACACTGCTGACTGCTAACGAAGCACTGCTAGCCCTACCTCGCCAGACACAGGCCCGAACAAACCCTGGTGTGTGTCGCTGTGTGTGTGTTGCTGCTTCCAGCTGACGGAGACGTCGGCTCGCTACGCCCGTAAGATCTCGGGCACCACGGCTCTTCAGGAGGCTCTGAAGGAGAAGCAGCAGCACATCGAGCAGCTGCTAGCGGAGCGCGACCTGGAGAGGTGCGAGGTGGCCAAGGTTACGAGCCACGCCGGGGAGGTGCAGCAGGAGCTAGCTCTGCTCCGCAAAGGACGGGACCAGGTCAGTCCTTTACTCTCCCGGGAGTCGTCACGCTGCCGCTACTGAGCATGTGCAGAACGACGGGCGCGGCGACCAGGAGCAGGAGCAAAGTCCCTACCGTCTACGAGGAGCCCGAGGCCGGGCGGGTGGAGAAGGTCTGGAGTTCGACCGTCTCCACGGCGACTGTCTGAGGCCCTGTCAATACGGCAGTGTCGTTTCACGTAACCATGGTTACTGTGCGATGCGCCACACGGCGCGGCGTGTTCCAGAGTGGAGGAATTAGAAAATGACGTGCGGACGCACATTAGCCAAAAACGATGATGTGATGCGACGGAGGTCGATTGTTTTCTCCTGAGATGTCGTCACGTAAACGACGCCGACGATGACGTAGAGTGTTGTGCTTTGTGCCGTTTGCTGCTCCAGTATGCGGAGGAGACGGAGGCCAAGTTGGACCAGCTGCGATCGCTGGTGGAGGCAGCCGACCGGGACAAGGTGGAGCTGCTCAATCAGCTGGAGGAGGAGAAGAGGCGAGTCACTTTCCCCTCAGCAAACGGCAGGAGTCTTCTTTTCACTGAGACATAAAGAAACCACGTGACATCAAAGCGGACAAAGAACCTCCCTGACGGTGTTGTGATGTTGACGCTGTGGCTGGTGTCCAACAGGAGGGTGGAGGACCTGCAGTTCCGGGTGGAGGAGGCGTGCATCACCAAAGGAGATCTGGAGGTAAACTTTCACTTCCTCCTCTGATCCTGACCCAGGATCAGATTCATGTCTGCATGTTTTTCCTTTCATCTTTCTGGTTTCCACTCATTCTTCATTCATCAAGCGTCACAAGGAGCCACCGGGTTTCCTTCTGCTGCACCTTCCTTTCTTTCTTTCTTTCTTTCTTTCTTTCATTCATTCACTCCTTCTATCGATCCTCTTAACGCTTCGCTCCTCCGATCGTCTCTTCATCCACTCCTCTGCTTTCTGTCTCACGTCTTCATCGTCCTCATTGAAGAGTCTGAACCAGGTTCAGTGACGAGGAGGTGATGAAGGAGTTTTAACTCTGAGCTGCAGCTCAAACACTGACCGCTCCTCCTGCTCCTCCTCCTCCTCCTGCTCCTCCTCCTCCTCTTCCTGGTCCTTCTGCTCTTCCTCCCTCCTCTTCCTCTGTCCTCATACTTCTCTTCCTCCTCCTCCTCCTGCTCCTTCTCCTCTTCCTGCTTCTCCTCCTCCCTCCTCCTCCTCTTCCTCTTCCTCTTCCTCTTCCTTCTCCTCCTCCTGCTCCTCCTGCTTCTCCTCCTCCCCCTCCTGCTGCTCTTCCTCCTCCTCCTGCTTCTCCTCCTCCTGCTCCTCCTCCTCTTCCTGCTTCTCCTCCTCCCCCTCCTCCTGCTCCTCCTCCTCTTCCTGCTTCTCCTCCTCCCTCCTCCTCCTCTTCCCCCTCCTCCTCTTCCTCTTCCTTCTCCTCCTCCTCCCTCCTCCTCCTCTACTCGTCCTCCTCCCTCCTCTTCCTCCTCCTCTTCCTCCTCCTCCTCCTCCTCCTCTCTCGGGCTGAAGCATGTCAGTGTTGCGTTGGTGTTTGTTCTTCTTCTCCTCCCTCTCTCTCTCTCTCTCTTCACTAACAGACGCAGACCAGGCTGGAACATGTCCACATAAAGGAGCTCGAGCAGAACCTGCTCTTTGAAAAGACCAAAGCTGAAAAGCTCCAGAGGGACTTAGAGGACACTAGGGTAAATGATGACGCTCCGGGGGACAACGTCTCGCCGTCTCTCAGCTCCAGTCCAGAGCTAGTGAGAGAGCATGGAGGACGAGTCTGTCTCTACTCACCTCTATAATCTGATTAGAGGAGGAAGATGCTCTATAATCTGATGTTAGAGGAGGAAGATGCTCTATAATCTGCTGTTAGATGAGGAAGATGCTCTATAATCTGATGTTAGTGGAGGAAGATGCTCCATAATCTGATGTTAGAGGAGGAAGATGCTCAATAATCTGATGTTAGTGGAGGAAGATGCTCTATAATCTGGTGTTAGAGGAGGAAGATGCTCTATAATCTGGTGTTAGAGGAGGAAGATGCTCTATAATCTGGTGTTAGAGTAGGAAAATGTTCTATAATCTGATTAGAGGAGGAAGGTGCTCTATAATCTGGTGTTAGAGGAGGAAGGTGCTCTATAATCTGGTGTTAGAGGAGGAAGATGCTCTATAATCTGGATTAGATGAGGAAGATGCTCTATAATCTGGTGTTAGATGAGGAAGATGCTCTATAATCTGGTGTTAGAGGAGGAAGATGCTCTATAATCTGGATTAGAGGAGGGCGGTGCTCTATAATCTGGTGTTAGAGTAGGAAAATGTTCTATAATCTGATTAGAGGAGGAAGATGCTCTATAATCTGGTGTTAGAGGAGGAAGGTGCTCTATAATCTGGATTAGAGGAGGAAGAGGCTCTATAATCTGGTGTTAGAGGAGGAAGATGCTCTATAATCTGGTGTTAGAGGAGGAAGATGCTCTATAATCTGGTGTTAGAGGAGGAAGATGCTCTATAATCTGGTGTTAGAGGAGGAAGATGCTCTATAATCTGATGTTAGAGGAGGAAGATGCTCTATAATCTGATGTTAGAGGAGGAAGATGCTCTATAATCTTATAATGACAGGACCTATTAAAAGATGGCGGCTCCACCAAGGTGATCAGGTGATGCTCGTCCTAAAAGTTCCTGTTGCCTTAGCAACGGTCAAACTTGTCACGTTTATCAAGTAGTTCCAAATTACAAAACCAAATGTAGCGTTAGCATTAGCAGCTAGCTAATCAGAGACACAGGCTAATGATGGTAACTCATACATGAGGTTCACAGTGTAGAAGCATTTTAATCTGCAACAAATGAAAGAGCAGCAGCTTGTTTTATTTGTTTGTTTGTTTGTTGTTTTGTTTCGATGTGTAACGTAACAGTGTCAGTATGTGTGGTGGGGGGGTTTCAGCGCTCCGCGGTGCCATTGAGCCTCCTCTCCCCGCCTCCTCCTGCAGGTGGCCACGGTGTCGGAGCGCTCCCGCATCATGGAGCTGGAGCGGGAGGTGTCGGACCTCCTGCTGCGCCTGCGAGCGTCGCAGCAGAAGGAGGACGCCGCCTCCCTGTCGCAGCAGCAGATCAGCAGCCTGAAGGCCCAGGCCCAGGCCCAGGAGAAGAAGGTGTGTGTGTGTGTGTGTGTGTGTGTGTGTGTGTGTGTGTGTGTGTGTGTGTGTGTGTGTGAGGAGGAGCACCAGGGATTATTTCGCCAAGGCTTTGATGAAAATGGAAAAAAAAAAAGCGAACTGTAAAAGAGCTGGTGTGTTTACAACCTGGTTTCAGTCCCCAACGACCTACGTCCTGCTTTTCTGAAGCCGCCGTGATAATCTATCATTTATGGCCGTGTGTGTGTGTGTGTGTGTGTGTGTGTGTGTGTGTGTGTGCACAGATCAGTGAGCTGAGCGTGGACCTGGAGAGCAAACAGAAGGAGCTCCGGTCGGCGCTGCAGGACAAAGCGTGTGTGGAGCAGCAGCTCAGCCTCCTGGTGAGAAAAGACTGGAAACACAACGTCAGTCAGGAGAATCAAAACAAATAAACAACAAGCAACAAGCTAATCTGGACATTGCCTGAAATTAGAGGAGGAAGATGCTCTATAATCTGGAGGGTCGTGGGAGTTAATGCCAGAAAATTCAAAAACCAACAATTACCTTTATTAATTTTAACATCGTGACACATCAGTCTTGGTTTTGTGGCCAGGCCTGGAGCTCCAGCATCGTGGAGTTATCTGGAGCTGCAGGCTCTTGTTTGTTTCCTCCTCAATGTTTTCTGGATTATCCCAGCAGACTCTGGAGTTATTAGCTTGAGAGGCAGGAATGTTGTTTTACCAGCGGTGAGCTGGCCAAGTGACGCCGTCATGTCTGTTTCAGAGGGAGAAGCTGGAGACGGCGGAGGAGGAGAGCAGGAGGGCGGAGAGGAGCGTTGGAGGTAAACTCCCAGGTGTCCTGGAGCTCCTGCAGCTTCCTGCAGCCTGCAGCTTCCTGCATCCTGCAGCTTCCTGCAGCCTGCAGCTTCCTGCATCCTGCAGCTTCCTGCATCCTGCAGCTTCCTGCATCCTGCAGCTTCCTGCATCCTGCTGACGGCTGCTGTTCGTCTCCTCAGAGCTGCAGCAGAACGTGGAGCGATGCAAGAAGGACCTG
>NW_027662227.1:0-35565 GCF_963422515.1 Blennius ocellaris
TTAGTCCATTAAGGTTCTTACAACATCTTTTATAAACATCTCTCATCATCTCTTTTATTCCTTTTACAAAGGTTTGAATTCCTCTTTTATTCTCTTATTTCCTGTTTGTAAGGCTCTGTTTCCTTCCAGAGAGGCAGCCGTAATCTTAAAGTGACCACACGGGGGAGCCAAAATGAAATCATAGCAGATGGACGACAACCTGAAAAAAACTACAAAGATGGTGGTCCACTTCCTGCTTTGGCTCCTCCCACATCCTGTAAACTCCCTCCACAGGAACTTGAAAAGCCACCTGCCACAAACATTTCTCTAACGCCCCTGAGGAAGACGCACAGTCGAAACGTTGGGCTTTTAACCTTTTTTCCTTTTTTTCTCTTCGCAGAGACTGAGGATTTTAATGAACTGTTTGCTTTTAGGATTTTTTAGCTGAGCTCAGTAAAATGTGTTTTTAACTGAATGAATACAAAAGGACAGTTTATTCCACATCCTGAAACCGGCTGCTTCAAAGAAGGGGATCCAGCGACGGCCTCCGGAGAAAACAGGTCCTCCTGTACGGCGAGTTCCAGATCCTGGACACATCCCACAGCGGTCCGGATTTCGAGGTTGGTGTGGCTCACTCGATTCTGGCTTAAGCCTCTCTGGAACAGAATCATCCTCTTTTGTAAAAAGTTTTTAACAAACAATTTTCATTCTTTTACTTATCATCAAACACTCTCAGTTATTTTAAATCTGAGCCTTTATCGATCCTCTTTTAATCTCTACTTCTTACCCTTATCTACTTTATTTACTTACTTGATTTATTGGTTGTTTTATTTCTTTATGGGAGTAGTATTTTACTAGTCTATAATCACCTTCACCAGGATAGAGGACCAAGTTTTATTCACTCCCACAGAAAATCCAACCTATTTAATAATCTTCTTTTATTTTAGTCCTTTCCTTTAATTTTTTTACTTACCTTATACTTACCTTTCCTTATTGAGAGATGTTTCTGACGCTGGAGAAACTGGTGAGTCATCACTTTCCAGACCAGGGGGACTTGGAGACCATTCTACGGCACGCGACATGGCCCAGAGCAGACCAGCAAGGTTTGGACCCTGCAAAATCAAAGATCAGGTCCACTCTTTATTTTAAAACCATACAGGTCATCCACCATGAAAACATAATATTTGAAGCCATTGAAAACGACTCTATTCCACCAGGGATGGAAAAGAAAATCAATAAACTTTCGGATTTCATCAAGCCAGCAGGCCCCACCCAGAAGGTAAAAGATAAGATTAAAACCAACACGTACCTCTGGATGAAAAATATTTTACAGACACTACAAGATCATTATGAGGAGGCGGTGGCTAAACTCAGCATGTTGGTTGAAAACAGCCAGCCGTTCCAACCATCGGCATGGCAAACTGCTCTCAACATGGCTAAAAAAAGATTTGGTCACCGTCTCAAACCAACTGCTATTAACGAAGCACACCAAAAAATTCTTGAGTGGGCCCTTTACGACATTGACCCAAACACCTCACCACCACCCCTCCACTCCAGGACAGTGGGTTCGCAAACCGAGGGTCTGGATGACACCAGCCCTGCTGAGGAGACCAAGACCTCCCCCTCCCCGGCCACCTCCATCCAACAGGAGGTGAACATGGAACGGGCGAAACGGCAGGAGGGACCCCCCCGGAGTCCCCCTACACCGACCCCCCAACTAACCCGAGGAACGGAGGGACCACACCCCAGCAGGCCCCAGAAGCAGATACCAGCCACGACCCACCAGGCCCGAACCCCCGGAACCACCGACAGGAGCGGACGGAGGGAGACCCACACAGCACCCCAGCCGGCCCCCCAGCAGTGGATCCACCGGAAGGCCGAGACCATCACCCAGCTGAATGGACGGAGGGAGACCTACGTACCACCACAGCGGGCCCCTCACCAGCGTATCCACCGGCGGGCCGAGACCACCACCCAGCGGGCCGAGACCACCACCCAGCGGGCCGAGACCACCACTCGGCGGGACTCCCAAAGTGAGGAGATTCCACCCGGGTCAACAGAGAGCCAACAGGCCTTCAAATGGGGAAACCACCTACCTCTACACCACAACGTCCCACTAAAGACCAGATTCTCTCCACGACCCCTACAGACCACCTGGAAAAGACAATGAACAATTCATTTAATTTTAATAAAGTCTGTAGACAACCTTTATATTCTAGCTCCGATTTTAATCTCTTAAATTACCTTTTAAAATGATTCCAATATTCTTTTAACAGAATTACTCAAGATGACATTTCCCTTTTTTTTCCCTTTCCCCCACCCCCTCTTTTCTCTCCCACCCACCCACCCACCCTCTACCTGACCCTTACCTCCCTCTTCCCCCTAAACCCCCCCCCCTCCTCCTACCCCCTACCCTCTACCTTTCCTAAACTTAACCTCTCTCATTTCCTTGCCTAAACCTAATTTCCTTCCTCCTCCTGATCCCCTACCCTCTACCTTTCCTAATCCTAAGGTCTCCCCTTCTCCTAAACCCTCCCCCCTCACCTAAACCTAAGTCCTCCCTTCCTTGCCTAAACCAAACTCCCTTCCCTCCCTCCTACCCTCCCACCCTCTACCGCTCCTAAACTTAAAACCTTTTTTTTCCCCTTGCCTAAACCTAAATTCTTGATCCCCTCTCAAATTACCTTCCCACTGTATCTTATCCACACCCAGCTTCCCCTGTCACCCACCTTCTTGCCTTCCCCTTTGATTTTCTGAATTTTGGTTATTACACCATTATTACACAACCATAAGCCGATTTTACGGGTTTTGCTTTTTTACAAAGAAGATCGTTCTGTTGCCCGTGCCTTCTCGACTATGTTCCAAACCTAACCTTGCCAGAGCCAGGCATCTATTCAAAAAAGCAATTTTTAACCCTTTTAAACATATCCCATTGGGAAAGATGATTTTTATGGACCTTTTAAACTTCCCAGTTTTATAATTTTTCTTCTCTTAGAAAATTTTAGAACTAGCTTTCAGGGCAGACCCGGTTTTAGTAAACACATCGTGTGATTGAAGTTTTTATGGAAAAAACACACCTTTTATTGTTTTATGGGACTCACAACCTCGGGACACCAGCTTTTCTCCTGCTGGTATCTTTTGGAACAGGATCCGGCAGGCTTGGCACGGAGAGCTTGGACTTGCCCACTGAACTGGAGCTATGACCTCTTTCATCACTCCAAAAAAAACCACAAAATAGTCCCTCGACCTGGTCTCACCCTGACATTACCCTCTTTTTACTCTCTCCTCCTTCTTATAAGTTTTCTTAGGAGTTTTTTAAACAGGAGCTACTTATTTATAAAGTCTTTTAGTCCATTAAGGTTCTTACAACATCTTTTATAAACATCTCTCATCATCTCTTTTATTCCTTTTACAAAGGTTTGAATTCCTCTTTTATTCTCTTATTTCCTGTTTGTAAGGCTCTGTTTCCTTCCAGAGAGGCAGCCGTAATCTTAAAGTGACCACACGGGGGAGCCAAAATGAAATCATAGCAGATGGACGACAACCTGAAAAAAACTACAAAGATGGTGGTCCACTTCCTGCTTTGGCTCCTCCCACATCCTGTAAACTCCCTCCACAGGAACTTGAAAAGCCACCTGCCACAAACATTTCTCTAACGCCCCTGAGGAAGACGCACAGTCGAAACGTTGGGCTTTTAACCTTTTTTCCTTTTTTTCTCTTCGCAGAGACTGAGGATTTTAATGAACTGTTTGCTTTTAGGATTTTTTAGCTGAGCTCAGTAAAATGTGTTTTTAACTGAATGAATACAAAAGGACAGTTTATTCCACATCCTGAAACCGGCTGCTTCAAAGAAGGGGATCCAGCGACGGCCTCCGGAGAAAACAGGTCCTCCTGTACGGCGAGTTCCAGATCCTGGACACATCCCACAGCGGTCCGGATTTCGAGGTTGGTGTGGCTCACTCGATTCTGGCTTAAGCCTCTCTGGAACAGAATCATCCTCTTTTGTAAAAAGTTTTTAACAAACAATTTTCATTCTTTTACTTATCATCAAACACTCTCAGTTATTTTAAATCTGAGCCTTTATCGATCCTCTTTTAATCTCTACTTCTTACCCTTATCTACTTTATTTACTTACTTGATTTATTGGTTGTTTTATTTCTTTATGGGAGTAGTATTTTACTAGTCTATAATCACCTTCACCAGGATAGAGGACCAAGTTTTATTCACTCCCACAGAAAATCCAACCTATTTAATAATCTTCTTTTATTTTAGTCCTTTCCTTTAATTTTTTTACTTACCTTATACTTACCTTTCCTTATTGAGAGATGTTTCTGACGCTGGAGAAACTGGTGAGTCATCACTTTCCAGACCAGGGGGACTTGGAGACCATTCTACGGCACGCGACATGGCCCAGAGCAGACCAGCAAGGTTTGGACCCTGCAAAATCAAAGATCAGGTCCACTCTTTATTTTAAAACCATACAGGTCATCCACCATGAAAACATAATATTTGAAGCCATTGAAAACGACTCTATTCCACCAGGGATGGAAAAGAAAATCAATAAACTTTCGGATTTCATCAAGCCAGCAGGCCCCACCCAGAAGGTAAAAGATAAGATTAAAACCAACACGTACCTCTGGATGAAAAATATTTTACAGACACTACAAGATCATTATGAGGAGGCGGTGGCTAAACTCAGCATGTTGGTTGAAAACAGCCAGCCGTTCCAACCATCGGCATGGCAAACTGCTCTCAACATGGCTAAAAAAAGATTTGGTCACCGTCTCAAACCAACTGCTATTAACGAAGCACACCAAAAAATTCTTGAGTGGGCCCTTTACGACATTGACCCAAACACCTCACCACCACCCCTCCACTCCAGGACAGTGGGTTCGCAAACCGAGGGTCTGGATGACACCAGCCCTGCTGAGGAGACCAAGACCTCCCCCTCCCCGGCCACCTCCATCCAACAGGAGGTGAACATGGAACGGGCGAAACGGCAGGAGGGACCCCCCCGGAGTCCCCCTACACCGACCCCCCAACTAACCCGAGGAACGGAGGGACCACACCCCAGCAGGCCCCAGAAGCAGATACCAGCCACGACCCACCAGGCCCGAACCCCCGGAACCACCGACAGGAGCGGACGGAGGGAGACCCACACAGCACCCCAGCCGGCCCCCCAGCAGTGGATCCACCGGAAGGCCGAGACCATCACCCAGCTGAATGGACGGAGGGAGACCTACGTACCACCACAGCGGGCCCCTCACCAGCGTATCCACCGGCGGGCCGAGACCACCACCCAGCGGGCCGAGACCACCACCCAGCGGGCCGAGACCACCACTCGGCGGGACTCCCAAAGTGAGGAGATTCCACCCGGGTCAACAGAGAGCCAACAGGCCTTCAAATGGGGAAACCACCTACCTCTACACCACAACGTCCCACTAAAGACCAGATTCTCTCCACGACCCCTACAGACCACCTGGAAAAGACAATGAACAATTCATTTAATTTTAATAAAGTCTGTAGACAACCTTTATATTCTAGCTCCGATTTTAATCTCTTAAATTACCTTTTAAAATGATTCCAATATTCTTTTAACAGAATTACTCAAGATGACATTTCCCTTTTTTTTCCCTTTCCCCCACCCCCTCTTTTCTCTCCCACCCACCCACCCACCCTCTACCTGACCCTTACCTCCCTCTTCCCCCTAAACCCCCCCCCCTCCTCCTACCCCCTACCCTCTACCTTTCCTAAACTTAACCTCTCTCATTTCCTTGCCTAAACCTAATTTCCTTCCTCCTCCTGATCCCCTACCCTCTACCTTTCCTAATCCTAAGGTCTCCCCTTCTCCTAAACCCTCCCCCCTCACCTAAACCTAAGTCCTCCCTTCCTTGCCTAAACCAAACTCCCTTCCCTCCCTCCTACCCTCCCACCCTCTACCGCTCCTAAACTTAAAACCTTTTTTTTCCCCTTGCCTAAACCTAAATTCTTGATCCCCTCTCAAATTACCTTCCCACTGTATCTTATCCACACCCAGCTTCCCCTGTCACCCACCTTCTTGCCTTCCCCTTTGATTTTCTGAATTTTGGTTATTACACCATTATTACACAACCATAAGCCGATTTTACGGGTTTTGCTTTTTTACAAAGAAGATCGTTCTGTTGCCCGTGCCTTCTCGACTATGTTCCAAACCTAACCTTGCCAGAGCCAGGCATCTATTCAAAAAAGCAATTTTTAACCCTTTTAAACATATCCCATTGGGAAAGATGATTTTTATGGACCTTTTAAACTTCCCAGTTTTATAATTTTTCTTCTCTTAGAAAATTTTAGAACTAGCTTTCAGGGCAGACCCGGTTTTAGTAAACACATCGTGTGATTGAAGTTTTTATGGAAAAAACACACCTTTTATTGTTTTATGGGACTCACAACCTCGGGACACCAGCTTTTCTCCTGCTGGTATCTTTTGGAACAGGATCCGGCAGGCTTGGCACGGAGAGCTTGGACTTGCCCACTGAACTGGAGCTATGACCTCTTTCATCACTCCAAAAAAAACCACAAAATAGTCCCTCGACCTGGTCTCACCCTGACATTACCCTCTTTTTACTCTCTCCTCCTTCTTATAAGTTTTCTTAGGAGTTTTTTAAACAGGAGCTACTTATTTATAAAGTCTTTTAGTCCATTAAGGTTCTTACAACATCTTTTATAAACATCTCTCATCATCTCTTTTATTCCTTTTACAAAGGTTTGAATTCCTCTTTTATTCTCTTATTTCCTGTTTGTAAGGCTCTGTTTCCTTCCAGAGAGGCAGCCGTAATCTTAAAGTGACCACACGGGGGAGCCAAAATGAAATCATAGCAGATGGACGACAACCTGAAAAAAACTACAAAGATGGTGGTCCACTTCCTGCTTTGGCTCCTCCCACATCCTGTAAACTCCCTCCACAGGAACTTGAAAAGCCACCTGCCACAAACATTTCTCTAACGCCCCTGAGGAAGACGCACAGTCGAAACGTTGGGCTTTTAACCTTTTTTCCTTTTTTTCTCTTCGCAGAGACTGAGGATTTTAATGAACTGTTTGCTTTTAGGATTTTTTAGCTGAGCTCAGTAAAATGTGTTTTTAACTGAATGAATACAAAAGGACAGTTTATTCCACATCCTGAAACCGGCTGCTTCAAAGAAGGGGATCCAGCGACGGCCTCCGGAGAAAACAGGTCCTCCTGTACGGCGAGTTCCAGATCCTGGACACATCCCACAGCGGTCCGGATTTCGAGGTTGGTGTGGCTCACTCGATTCTGGCTTAAGCCTCTCTGGAACAGAATCATCCTCTTTTGTAAAAAGTTTTTAACAAACAATTTTCATTCTTTTACTTATCATCAAACACTCTCAGTTATTTTAAATCTGAGCCTTTATCGATCCTCTTTTAATCTCTACTTCTTACCCTTATCTACTTTATTTACTTACTTGATTTATTGGTTGTTTTATTTCTTTATGGGAGTAGTATTTTACTAGTCTATAATCACCTTCACCAGGATAGAGGACCAAGTTTTATTCACTCCCACAGAAAATCCAACCTATTTAATAATCTTCTTTTATTTTAGTCCTTTCCTTTAATTTTTTTACTTACCTTATACTTACCTTTCCTTATTGAGAGATGTTTCTGACGCTGGAGAAACTGGTGAGTCATCACTTTCCAGACCAGGGGGACTTGGAGACCATTCTACGGCACGCGACATGGCCCAGAGCAGACCAGCAAGGTTTGGACCCTGCAAAATCAAAGATCAGGTCCACTCTTTATTTTAAAACCATAC
This sequence comes from Blennius ocellaris, assembly GCF_963422515.1. Taxonomy (NCBI): domain Eukaryota; kingdom Metazoa; phylum Chordata; class Actinopteri; order Blenniiformes; family Blenniidae; genus Blennius; species Blennius ocellaris. The sequence goes on from NW_027662227.1 coordinate 7,787, forward strand.
AGGTCATCCACCATGAAAACATAATATTTGAAGCCATTGAAAACGACTCTATTCCACCAGGGATGGAAAAGAAAATCAATAAACTTTCGGATTTCATCAAGCCAGCAGGCCCCACCCAGAAGGTAAAAGATAAGATTAAAACCAACACGTACCTCTGGATGAAAAATATTTTACAGACACTACAAGATCATTATGAGGAGGCGGTGGCTAAACTCAGCATGTTGGTTGAAAACAGCCAGCCGTTCCAACCATCGGCATGGCAAACTGCTCTCAACATGGCTAAAAAAAGATTTGGTCACCGTCTCAAACCAACTGCTATTAACGAAGCACACCAAAAAATTCTTGAGTGGGCCCTTTACGACATTGACCCAAACACCTCACCACCACCCCTCCACTCCAGGACAGTGGGTTCGCAAACCGAGGGTCTGGATGACACCAGCCCTGCTGAGGAGACCAAGACCTCCCCCTCCCCGGCCACCTCCATCCAACAGGAGGTGAACATGGAACGGGCGAAACGGCAGGAGGGACCCCCCCGGAGTCCCCCTACACCGACCCCCCAACTAACCCGAGGAACGGAGGGACCACACCCCAGCAGGCCCCAGAAGCAGATACCAGCCACGACCCACCAGGCCCGAACCCCCGGAACCACCGACAGGAGCGGACGGAGGGAGACCCACACAGCACCCCAGCCGGCCCCCCAGCAGTGGATCCACCGGAAGGCCGAGACCATCACCCAGCTGAATGGACGGAGGGAGACCTACGTACCACCACAGCGGGCCCCTCACCAGCGTATCCACCGGCGGGCCGAGACCACCACCCAGCGGGCCGAGACCACCACCCAGCGGGCCGAGACCACCACTCGGCGGGACTCCCAAAGTGAGGAGATTCCACCCGGGTCAACAGAGAGCCAACAGGCCTTCAAATGGGGAAACCACCTACCTCTACACCACAACGTCCCACTAAAGACCAGATTCTCTCCACGACCCCTACAGACCACCTGGAAAAGACAATGAACAATTCATTTAATTTTAATAAAGTCTGTAGACAACCTTTATATTCTAGCTCCGATTTTAATCTCTTAAATTACCTTTTAAAATGATTCCAATATTCTTTTAACAGAATTACTCAAGATGACATTTCCCTTTTTTTTCCCTTTCCCCCACCCCCTCTTTTCTCTCCCACCCACCCACCCACCCTCTACCTGACCCTTACCTCCCTCTTCCCCCTAAACCCCCCCCCCTCCTCCTACCCCCTACCCTCTACCTTTCCTAAACTTAACCTCTCTCATTTCCTTGCCTAAACCTAATTTCCTTCCTCCTCCTGATCCCCTACCCTCTACCTTTCCTAATCCTAAGGTCTCCCCTTCTCCTAAACCCTCCCCCCTCACCTAAACCTAAGTCCTCCCTTCCTTGCCTAAACCAAACTCCCTTCCCTCCCTCCTACCCTCCCACCCTCTACCGCTCCTAAACTTAAAACCTTTTTTTTCCCCTTGCCTAAACCTAAATTCTTGATCCCCTCTCAAATTACCTTCCCACTGTATCTTATCCACACCCAGCTTCCCCTGTCACCCACCTTCTTGCCTTCCCCTTTGATTTTCTGAATTTTGGTTATTACACCATTATTACACAACCATAAGCCGATTTTACGGGTTTTGCTTTTTTACAAAGAAGATCGTTCTGTTGCCCGTGCCTTCTCGACTATGTTCCAAACCTAACCTTGCCAGAGCCAGGCATCTATTCAAAAAAGCAATTTTTAACCCTTTTAAACATATCCCATTGGGAAAGATGATTTTTATGGACCTTTTAAACTTCCCAGTTTTATAATTTTTCTTCTCTTAGAAAATTTTAGAACTAGCTTTCAGGGCAGACCCGGTTTTAGTAAACACATCGTGTGATTGAAGTTTTTATGGAAAAAACACACCTTTTATTGTTTTATGGGACTCACAACCTCGGGACACCAGCTTTTCTCCTGCTGGTATCTTTTGGAACAGGATCCGGCAGGCTTGGCACGGAGAGCTTGGACTTGCCCACTGAACTGGAGCTATGACCTCTTTCATCACTCCAAAAAAAACCACAAAATAGTCCCTCGACCTGGTCTCACCCTGACATTACCCTCTTTTTACTCTCTCCTCCTTCTTATAAGTTTTCTTAGGAGTTTTTTAAACAGGAGCTACTTATTTATAAAGTCTTTTAGTCCATTAAGGTTCTTACAACATCTTTTATAAACATCTCTCATCATCTCTTTTATTCCTTTTACAAAGGTTTGAATTCCTCTTTTATTCTCTTATTTCCTGTTTGTAAGGCTCTGTTTCCTTCCAGAGAGGCAGCCGTAATCTTAAAGTGACCACACGGGGGAGCCAAAATGAAATCATAGCAGATGGACGACAACCTGAAAAAAACTACAAAGATGGTGGTCCACTTCCTGCTTTGGCTCCTCCCACATCCTGTAAACTCCCTCCACAGGAACTTGAAAAGCCACCTGCCACAAACATTTCTCTAACGCCCCTGAGGAAGACGCACAGTCGAAACGTTGGGCTTTTAACCTTTTTTCCTTTTTTTCTCTTCGCAGAGACTGAGGATTTTAATGAACTGTTTGCTTTTAGGATTTTTTAGCTGAGCTCAGTAAAATGTGTTTTTAACTGAATGAATACAAAAGGACAGTTTATTCCACATCCTGAAACCGGCTGCTTCAAAGAAGGGGATCCAGCGACGGCCTCCGGAGAAAACAGGTCCTCCTGTACGGCGAGTTCCAGATCCTGGACACATCCCACAGCGGTCCGGATTTCGAGGTTGGTGTGGCTCACTCGATTCTGGCTTAAGCCTCTCTGGAACAGAATCATCCTCTTTTGTAAAAAGTTTTTAACAAACAATTTTCATTCTTTTACTTATCATCAAACACTCTCAGTTATTTTAAATCTGAGCCTTTATCGATCCTCTTTTAATCTCTACTTCTTACCCTTATCTACTTTATTTACTTACTTGATTTATTGGTTGTTTTATTTCTTTATGGGAGTAGTATTTTACTAGTCTATAATCACCTTCACCAGGATAGAGGACCAAGTTTTATTCACTCCCACAGAAAATCCAACCTATTTAATAATCTTCTTTTATTTTAGTCCTTTCCTTTAATTTTTTTACTTACCTTATACTTACCTTTCCTTATTGAGAGATGTTTCTGACGCTGGAGAAACTGGTGAGTCATCACTTTCCAGACCAGGGGGACTTGGAGACCATTCTACGGCACGCGACATGGCCCAGAGCAGACCAGCAAGGTTTGGACCCTGCAAAATCAAAGATCAGGTCCACTCTTTATTTTAAAACCATACAGGTCATCCACCATGAAAACATAATATTTGAAGCCATTGAAAACGACTCTATTCCACCAGGGATGGAAAAGAAAATCAATAAACTTTCGGATTTCATCAAGCCAGCAGGCCCCACCCAGAAGGTAAAAGATAAGATTAAAACCAACACGTACCTCTGGATGAAAAATATTTTACAGACACTACAAGATCATTATGAGGAGGCGGTGGCTAAACTCAGCATGTTGGTTGAAAACAGCCAGCCGTTCCAACCATCGGCATGGCAAACTGCTCTCAACATGGCTAAAAAAAGATTTGGTCACCGTCTCAAACCAACTGCTATTAACGAAGCACACCAAAAAATTCTTGAGTGGGCCCTTTACGACATTGACCCAAACACCTCACCACCACCCCTCCACTCCAGGACAGTGGGTTCGCAAACCGAGGGTCTGGATGACACCAGCCCTGCTGAGGAGACCAAGACCTCCCCCTCCCCGGCCACCTCCATCCAACAGGAGGTGAACATGGAACGGGCGAAACGGCAGGAGGGACCCCCCCGGAGTCCCCCTACACCGACCCCCCAACTAACCCGAGGAACGGAGGGACCACACCCCAGCAGGCCCCAGAAGCAGATACCAGCCACGACCCACCAGGCCCGAACCCCCGGAACCACCGACAGGAGCGGACGGAGGGAGACCCACACAGCACCCCAGCCGGCCCCCCAGCAGTGGATCCACCGGAAGGCCGAGACCATCACCCAGCTGAATGGACGGAGGGAGACCTACGTACCACCACAGCGGGCCCCTCACCAGCGTATCCACCGGCGGGCCGAGACCACCACCCAGCGGGCCGAGACCACCACCCAGCGGGCCGAGACCACCACTCGGCGGGACTCCCAAAGTGAGGAGATTCCACCCGGGTCAACAGAGAGCCAACAGGCCTTCAAATGGGGAAACCACCTACCTCTACACCACAACGTCCCACTAAAGACCAGATTCTCTCCACGACCCCTACAGACCACCTGGAAAAGACAATGAACAATTCATTTAATTTTAATAAAGTCTGTAGACAACCTTTATATTCTAGCTCCGATTTTAATCTCTTAAATTACCTTTTAAAATGATTCCAATATTCTTTTAACAGAATTACTCAAGATGACATTTCCCTTTTTTTTCCCTTTCCCCCACCCCCTCTTTTCTCTCCCACCCACCCACCCACCCTCTACCTGACCCTTACCTCCCTCTTCCCCCTAAACCCCCCCCCCTCCTCCTACCCCCTACCCTCTACCTTTCCTAAACTTAACCTCTCTCATTTCCTTGCCTAAACCTAATTTCCTTCCTCCTCCTGATCCCCTACCCTCTACCTTTCCTAATCCTAAGGTCTCCCCTTCTCCTAAACCCTCCCCCCTCACCTAAACCTAAGTCCTCCCTTCCTTGCCTAAACCAAACTCCCTTCCCTCCCTCCTACCCTCCCACCCTCTACCGCTCCTAAACTTAAAACCTTTTTTTTCCCCTTGCCTAAACCTAAATTCTTGATCCCCTCTCAAATTACCTTCCCACTGTATCTTATCCACACCCAGCTTCCCCTGTCACCCACCTTCTTGCCTTCCCCTTTGATTTTCTGAATTTTGGTTATTACACCATTATTACACAACCATAAGCCGATTTTACGGGTTTTGCTTTTTTACAAAGAAGATCGTTCTGTTGCCCGTGCCTTCTCGACTATGTTCCAAACCTAACCTTGCCAGAGCCAGGCATCTATTCAAAAAAGCAATTTTTAACCCTTTTAAACATATCCCATTGGGAAAGATGATTTTTATGGACCTTTTAAACTTCCCAGTTTTATAATTTTTCTTCTCTTAGAAAATTTTAGAACTAGCTTTCAGGGCAGACCCGGTTTTAGTAAACACATCGTGTGATTGAAGTTTTTATGGAAAAAACACACCTTTTATTGTTTTATGGGACTCACAACCTCGGGACACCAGCTTTTCTCCTGCTGGTATCTTTTGGAACAGGATCCGGCAGGCTTGGCACGGAGAGCTTGGACTTGCCCACTGAACTGGAGCTATGACCTCTTTCATCACTCCAAAAAAAACCACAAAATAGTCCCTCGACCTGGTCTCACCCTGACATTACCCTCTTTTTACTCTCTCCTCCTTCTTATAAGTTTTCTTAGGAGTTTTTTAAACAGGAGCTACTTATTTATAAAGTCTTTTAGTCCATTAAGGTTCTTACAACATCTTTTATAAACATCTCTCATCATCTCTTTTATTCCTTTTACAAAGGTTTGAATTCCTCTTTTATTCTCTTATTTCCTGTTTGTAAGGCTCTGTTTCCTTCCAGAGAGGCAGCCGTAATCTTAAAGTGACCACACGGGGGAGCCAAAATGAAATCATAGCAGATGGACGACAACCTGAAAAAAACTACAAAGATGGTGGTCCACTTCCTGCTTTGGCTCCTCCCACATCCTGTAAACTCCCTCCACAGGAACTTGAAAAGCCACCTGCCACAAACATTTCTCTAACGCCCCTGAGGAAGACGCACAGTCGAAACGTTGGGCTTTTAACCTTTTTTCCTTTTTTTCTCTTCGCAGAGACTGAGGATTTTAATGAACTGTTTGCTTTTAGGATTTTTTAGCTGAGCTCAGTAAAATGTGTTTTTAACTGAATGAATACAAAAGGACAGTTTATTCCACATCCTGAAACCGGCTGCTTCAAAGAAGGGGATCCAGCGACGGCCTCCGGAGAAAACAGGTCCTCCTGTACGGCGAGTTCCAGATCCTGGACACATCCCACAGCGGTCCGGATTTCGAGGTTGGTGTGGCTCACTCGATTCTGGCTTAAGCCTCTCTGGAACAGAATCATCCTCTTTTGTAAAAAGTTTTTAACAAACAATTTTCATTCTTTTACTTATCATCAAACACTCTCAGTTATTTTAAATCTGAGCCTTTATCGATCCTCTTTTAATCTCTACTTCTTACCCTTATCTACTTTATTTACTTACTTGATTTATTGGTTGTTTTATTTCTTTATGGGAGTAGTATTTTACTAGTCTATAATCACCTTCACCAGGATAGAGGACCAAGTTTTATTCACTCCCACAGAAAATCCAACCTATTTAATAATCTTCTTTTATTTTAGTCCTTTCCTTTAATTTTTTTACTTACCTTATACTTACCTTTCCTTATTGAGAGATGTTTCTGACGCTGGAGAAACTGGTGAGTCATCACTTTCCAGACCAGGGGGACTTGGAGACCATTCTACGGCACGCGACATGGCCCAGAGCAGACCAGCAAGGTTTGGACCCTGCAAAATCAAAGATCAGGTCCACTCTTTATTTTAAAACCATACAGGTCATCCACCATGAAAACATAATATTTGAAGCCATTGAAAACGACTCTATTCCACCAGGGATGGAAAAGAAAATCAATAAACTTTCGGATTTCATCAAGCCAGCAGGCCCCACCCAGAAGGTAAAAGATAAGATTAAAACCAACACGTACCTCTGGATGAAAAATATTTTACAGACACTACAAGATCATTATGAGGAGGCGGTGGCTAAACTCAGCATGTTGGTTGAAAACAGCCAGCCGTTCCAACCATCGGCATGGCAAACTGCTCTCAACATGGCTAAAAAAAGATTTGGTCACCGTCTCAAACCAACTGCTATTAACGAAGCACACCAAAAAATTCTTGAGTGGGCCCTTTACGACATTGACCCAAACACCTCACCACCACCCCTCCACTCCAGGACAGTGGGTTCGCAAACCGAGGGTCTGGATGACACCAGCCCTGCTGAGGAGACCAAGACCTCCCCCTCCCCGGCCACCTCCATCCAACAGGAGGTGAACATGGAACGGGCGAAACGGCAGGAGGGACCCCCCCGGAGTCCCCCTACACCGACCCCCCAACTAACCCGAGGAACGGAGGGACCACACCCCAGCAGGCCCCAGAAGCAGATACCAGCCACGACCCACCAGGCCCGAACCCCCGGAACCACCGACAGGAGCGGACGGAGGGAGACCCACACAGCACCCCAGCCGGCCCCCCAGCAGTGGATCCACCGGAAGGCCGAGACCATCACCCAGCTGAATGGACGGAGGGAGACCTACGTACCACCACAGCGGGCCCCTCACCAGCGTATCCACCGGCGGGCCGAGACCACCACCCAGCGGGCCGAGACCACCACCCAGCGGGCCGAGACCACCACTCGGCGGGACTCCCAAAGTGAGGAGATTCCACCCGGGTCAACAGAGAGCCAACAGGCCTTCAAATGGGGAAACCACCTACCTCTACACCACAACGTCCCACTAAAGACCAGATTCTCTCCACGACCCCTACAGACCACCTGGAAAAGACAATGAACAATTCATTTAATTTTAATAAAGTCTGTAGACAACCTTTATATTCTAGCTCCGATTTTAATCTCTTAAATTACCTTTTAAAATGATTCCAATATTCTTTTAACAGAATTACTCAAGATGACATTTCCCTTTTTTTTCCCTTTCCCCCACCCCCTCTTTTCTCTCCCACCCACCCACCCACCCTCTACCTGACCCTTACCTCCCTCTTCCCCCTAAACCCCCCCCCCTCCTCCTACCCCCTACCCTCTACCTTTCCTAAACTTAACCTCTCTCATTTCCTTGCCTAAACCTAATTTCCTTCCTCCTCCTGATCCCCTACCCTCTACCTTTCCTAATCCTAAGGTCTCCCCTTCTCCTAAACCCTCCCCCCTCACCTAAACCTAAGTCCTCCCTTCCTTGCCTAAACCAAACTCCCTTCCCTCCCTCCTACCCTCCCACCCTCTACCGCTCCTAAACTTAAAACCTTTTTTTTCCCCTTGCCTAAACCTAAATTCTTGATCCCCTCTCAAATTACCTTCCCACTGTATCTTATCCACACCCAGCTTCCCCTGTCACCCACCTTCTTGCCTTCCCCTTTGATTTTCTGAATTTTGGTTATTACACCATTATTACACAACCATAAGCCGATTTTACGGGTTTTGCTTTTTTACAAAGAAGATCGTTCTGTTGCCCGTGCCTTCTCGACTATGTTCCAAACCTAACCCTAACCCTAACCCTAACCCTAACCCTAACCCTAACCCTAACCCTAACCCTAACCCTAACCCTAACCCTAACCCTAACCCTAACCCTAACCCTAACCCTAACCCTAATACTTACCTGGGTCTATGATGGGAGGGGGATCCCCAGTGGATGGACCGTGAAAGAAAAGAGAAAAAAAGAAAAGGAAGAGGACGAAAGTCTTCTAAAATTACCAAACCTCAACAAAGGTACCAAACCTAAAATTAGGGATACAAAACCCAAACAAGGGCACCAATCCAAATTCGGAAACCATGTATATATGAAATAAAGGGAAATAAAATAAAAGTAAAAATACTTACCTGGGTCTATGATGGGAGGGGGATCCCCAGTGGATGGACCGTGCACCTACCGTCTCCTTCGGGGGGCGGGAATCCTTTCCCAACACCTAACCCTAACCCTAACCCTAACCCTAACCCTAACCCTAACCCTAACCCTAACCCTAACCCTAACCCTAACCCTAACCAAACCCTAACCCTAACCAAACCCTAACCCTAACCCTAACCCTAACCTAACCCTAACCCTAACCTAACCCTAACCCTAACCCTAACCCTAACCCTAACCCTAACCCTAACCCTAACCCTAAACCCTAGAGGAAGCACAGATGTACATCCTAGACTGGACTATGTATATGCCTGATCCAGACCTCACACCACCCCTCCACTTTAGAACGGTGGGTTCACAGACGGAGGGCCTAGACGGCACCAACCCTGCTGACAAGAAGAAGACCTCCCCCTCCCCGGCCATCTCCAACCACCGAGAGCAGGACGAGGTACGAGGGAAACGGCAGGAGGGACCCCCCCGGAGTTCCTCCACACCAGCCCCCCCACCAACCCGAGGAACGGAGGAACAACACCCCAGCGGAGCCCAGAGTGCAGTCCAGACTACAACCCACCAGACCCGGGCCCCCGGAACCACCACCAGGATCGCGAGGAGGGAGCCCTACGCCCTACCACAACCTGCATCCCAGCAGCAGTTCCACCAGAGGGCCGAGACTACCTCCCAACGGAGCTCCCACAGAGACCCGATCCCACCAGGAGGAACAGACCACCCACAGTCCTCCTTTAAATGGGGGACCCAGCAACAGCCACGCCTCAACACACCACCACTGACCAGAGCCCCTCTACCAGCGCCACAGACCACCTGGCAGAGACATTGAACCTTTTATTATTTTAAATAAAGACCAAAAACTATTTTATACATCTGCTCTGATTTCAACTTATTTTAATTTTATTTCCATTTTCACTCTACCCTCCTACCCTCATTCTCCCCTCACCTAAACCTATAGGTCAACCCTACCCCCCTACCTTCCTCTTTCCTAAACTTAACCTCCTCCCCTCCATGCCTAAACCTAAGGACCCACCCCCTAAAGCTATACCTCCCTTCCTCTCATACCTTTCTGATCCCTCTCTCACCCCTGTTCTCATCCGATGGTTTTACACCACAATTTTAAGAACTCATGTGTTATTACAAAGTTGTTACAACAATTTTTTAAAAATATCCTTTTAATATTGAAAAACACTGTTCAAAAGTATGACCTGTCGCCCGTGCTTTTCTCCTTTATGTACATGACCTAACCCTGCCAGAGCCAGCTATGCTTACAGTGCACAAAAATACTATATATTAAAAGGAAAAACCGAATTTTATCAACCCTCTTCTATTTTCTCACCCCCCTTCTCCCTCTAAGGTTCTGTCTTTTAGGAGCAGCAAAAGTATTTATTAAAGTCCTTTACCTTTTAAAGTCATTTTATACCTTTTTATATCCTTCTTTAGTTCCTCTTATTTCCTCCTTTATTCTTTTAATTCCTGTTTGTAAGGCTCTGTTTCCTTCCAGAGAGGCAGCCGTAATCTTAAAGTGACCACACGGGGGAGCCACAGTAACATTACAGCAGATGGACTACAACCTATAAAAGACTACAAAGATGGTGTTCCACTTCCTGCTTTGACTCCTCCCACATCCTGTAAACTCCCTCCACAGGAACTAGAAAAGCCTGCTGCAGCAAACATTTCTCCCATGCCCCTGAGGAAGACGACACGTCGAAACGTTGGGCTTTTAACCTTTTTTCCTTTTTTCTCTTCGCAGAGACTGAGGATTTTATGAATTGTTGGCTTTTAGAATTTTTAACTGAGCTCAGTAAAATTTGTGTTTTTAACTGAATGAATACAAAAAGACAGTTATTCCACATCCTGAAACGGGCTGCTTCAAAGAAGGGGATCCAACGACGGCCTCCGGAGAAAACAGGTCCTCCTGTACGGCGGGCCCCAGATCCTGGACTTATCCCACAGCGGTCCCGATTTCGAGGTTGGTGTGGTTCACTCGATTCTGGTTTAAGCCTCTCTGGAACAGAATCATCCTCTTTTGTAAAAAGTTTTTAACAAACAATTTTCATTCTTTTACTTATTATCAAACACCCTCAGTTAATTTAAATCTTAGCACTTATCAATCCTCTTTTAAGCTCCTTCTTTACCTTTCTAAATCTTATTTCATTAATTATTCTGGATTGTATGGTTATTTTAAATAATCATTCTCCCACTGTTCTTATACTTACCTTCCCTATTTTACCTTCTTTTTTACTTACCTTTTAATTCATTTTACTTACCTTTTATTCCTTTATCGAGAGATGTACTCAACACTGGAGAGACTGGTCAGCAATCACTTTTCAGACCCGGAAGACGCGCAGGTGGATCCACATCATGTTCTTTGGCCAAGAGTGGACCTGAAAGGTTTGGACCCAATAAAATCTAGAATTAGGTCCACGCTATACTTTAAAACAATACAGGTTATCCACCATCAAAATAATATATTTACAGCCATCGAAAACAACACTATTCCACCGGGCATGGAAAAGAAAACGAAACAATTATCAGACTTTATAAAACCAGCAGGCCCCACCCAGAAGGTGAAAGATAAAATCAAAGCAAACACATACCTCTGGATGAGAAACAATTTGGAAATATTACAGGATCACTACCAGGAAGCCCAATCTGAAATCAGCGGGTTAGTTGAAAACAGCCAACCGTATCAACCATCAGCATGGCAAACGGCACTAACCATGGCTAAAAAAAGATTTGGTCGCCGCCTCACCACAAATTCTATAGAGGAAGCACAGATGTACATCCTAGACTGGACTATGTATATGCCTGATCCAGACCTCACACCACCCCTCCACTTTAGAACGGTGGGTTCACAGACGGAGGGCCTAGACGGCACCAACCCTGCTGACAAGAAGAAGACCTCCCCCTCCCCGGCCATCTCCAACCACCGAGAGCAGGACGAGGTACGAGGGAAACGGCAGGAGGGACCCCCCCGGAGTTCCTCCACACCAGCCCCCCCACCAACCCGAGGAACGGAGGAACAACACCCCAGCGGAGCCCAGAGTGCAGTCCAGACTACAACCCACCAGACCCGGGCCCCCGGAACCACCACCAGGATCGCGAGGAGGGAGCCCTACGCCCTACCACAACCTGCATCCCAGCAGCAGTTCCACCAGAGGGCCGAGACTACCTCCCAACGGAGCTCCCACAGAGACCCGATCCCACCAGGAGGAACAGACCACCCACAGTCCTCCTTTAAATGGGGGACCCAGCAACAGCCACGCCTCAACACACCACCACTGACCAGAGCCCCTCTACCAGCGCCACAGACCACCTGGCAGAGACATTGAACCTTTTATTATTTTAAATAAAGACCAAAAACTATTTTATACATCTGCTCTGATTTCAACTTATTTTAATTTTATTTCCATTTTCACTCTACCCTCCTACCCTCATTCTCCCCTCACCTAAACCTATAGGTCAACCCTACCCCCCTACCTTCCTCTTTCCTAAACTTAACCTCCTCCCCTCCATGCCTAAACCTAAGGACCCACCCCCTAAAGCTATACCTCCCTTCCTCTCATACCTTTCTGATCCCTCTCTCACCCCTGTTCTCATCCGATGGTTTTACACCACAATTTTAAGAACTCATGTGTTATTACAAAGTTGTTACAACAATTTTTTAAAAATATCCTTTTAATATTGAAAAACACTGTTCAAAAGTATGACCTGTCGCCCGTGCTTTTCTCCTTTATGTACATGACCTAACCCTGCCAGAGCCAGCTATGCTTACAGTGCACAAAAATACTATATATTAAAAGGAAAAACCGAATTTTATCAACCCTCTTCTATTTTCTCACCCCCCTTCTCCCTCTAAGGTTCTGTCTTTTAGGAGCAGCAAAAGTATTTATTAAAGTCCTTTACCTTTTAAAGTCATTTTATACCTTTTTATATCCTTCTTTAGTTCCTCTTATTTCCTCCTTTATTCTTTTAATTCCTGTTTGTAAGGCTCTGTTTCCTTCCAGAGAGGCAGCCGTAATCTTAAAGTGACCACACGGGGGAGCCACAGTAACATTACAGCAGATGGACTACAACCTATAAAAGACTACAAAGATGGTGTTCCACTTCCTGCTTTGACTCCTCCCACATCCTGTAAACTCCCTCCACAGGAACTAGAAAAGCCTGCTGCAGCAAACATTTCTCCCATGCCCCTGAGGAAGACGACACGTCGAAACGTTGGGCTTTTAACCTTTTTTCCTTTTTTCTCTTCGCAGAGACTGAGGATTTTATGAATTGTTGGCTTTTAGAATTTTTAACTGAGCTCAGTAAAATTTGTGTTTTTAACTGAATGAATACAAAAAGACAGTTATTCCACATCCTGAAACGGGCTGCTTCAAAGAAGGGGATCCAACGACGGCCTCCGGAGAAAACAGGTCCTCCTGTACGGCGGGCCCCAGATCCTGGACTTATCCCACAGCGGTCCCGATTTCGAGGTTGGTGTGGTTCACTCGATTCTGGTTTAAGCCTCTCTGGAACAGAATCATCCTCTTTTGTAAAAAGTTTTTAACAAACAATTTTCATTCTTTTACTTATTATCAAACACCCTCAGTTAATTTAAATCTTAGCACTTATCAATCCTCTTTTAAGCTCCTTCTTTACCTTTCTAAATCTTATTTCATTAATTATTCTGGATTGTATGGTTATTTTAAATAATCATTCTCCCACTGTTCTTATACTTACCTTCCCTATTTTACCTTCTTTTTTACTTACCTTTTAATTCATTTTACTTACCTTTTATTCCTTTATCGAGAGATGTACTCAACACTGGAGAGACTGGTCAGCAATCACTTTTCAGACCCGGAAGACGCGCAGGTGGATCCACATCATGTTCTTTGGCCAAGAGTGGACCTGAAAGGTTTGGACCCAATAAAATCTAGAATTAGGTCCACGCTATACTTTAAAACAATACAGGTTATCCACCATCAAAATAATATATTTACAGCCATCGAAAACAACACTATTCCACCGGGCATGGAAAAGAAAACGAAACAATTATCAGACTTTATAAAACCAGCAGGCCCCACCCAGAAGGTGAAAGATAAAATCAAAGCAAACACATACCTCTGGATGAGAAACAATTTGGAAATATTACAGGATCACTACCAGGAAGCCCAATCTGAAATCAGCGGGTTAGTTGAAAACAGCCAACCGTATCAACCATCAGCATGGCAAACGGCACTAACCATGGCTAAAAAAAGATTTGGTCGCCGCCTCACCACAAATTCTATAGAGGAAGCACAGATGTACATCCTAGACTGGACTATGTATATGCCTGATCCAGACCTCACACCACCCCTCCACTTTAGAACGGTGGGTTCACAGACGGAGGGCCTAGACGGCACCAACCCTGCTGACAAGAAGAAGACCTCCCCCTCCCCGGCCATCTCCAACCACCGAGAGCAGGACGAGGTACGAGGGAAACGGCAGGAGGGACCCCCCCGGAGTTCCTCCACACCAGCCCCCCCACCAACCCGAGGAACGGAGGAACAACACCCCAGCGGAGCCCAGAGTGCAGTCCAGACTACAACCCACCAGACCCGGGCCCCCGGAACCACCACCAGGATCGCGAGGAGGGAGCCCTACGCCCTACCACAACCTGCATCCCAGCAGCAGTTCCACCAGAGGGCCGAGACTACCTCCCAACGGAGCTCCCACAGAGACCCGATCCCACCAGGAGGAACAGACCACCCACAGTCCTCCTTTAAATGGGGGACCCAGCAACAGCCACGCCTCAACACACCACCACTGACCAGAGCCCCTCTACCAGCGCCACAGACCACCTGGCAGAGACATTGAACCTTTTATTATTTTAAATAAAGACCAAAAACTATTTTATACATCTGCTCTGATTTCAACTTATTTTAATTTTATTTCCATTTTCACTCTACCCTCCTACCCTCATTCTCCCCTCACCTAAACCTATAGGTCAACCCTACCCCCCTACCTTCCTCTTTCCTAAACTTAACCTCCTCCCCTCCATGCCTAAACCTAAGGACCCACCCCCTAAAGCTATACCTCCCTTCCTCTCATACCTTTCTGATCCCTCTCTCACCCCTGTTCTCATCCGATGGTTTTACACCACAATTTTAAGAACTCATGTGTTATTACAAAGTTGTTACAACAATTTTTTAAAAATATCCTTTTAATATTGAAAAACACTGTTCAAAAGTATGACCTGTCGCCCGTGCTTTTCTCCTTTATGTACATGACCTAACCCTGCCAGAGCCAGCTATGCTTACAGTGCACAAAAATACTATATATTAAAAGGAAAAACCGAATTTTATCAACCCTCTTCTATTTTCTCACCCCCCTTCTCCCTCTAAGGTTCTGTCTTTTAGGAGCAGCAAAAGTATTTATTAAAGTCCTTTACCTTTTAAAGTCATTTTATACCTTTTTATATCCTTCTTTAGTTCCTCTTATTTCCTCCTTTATTCTTTTAATTCCTGTTTGTAAGGCTCTGTTTCCTTCCAGAGAGGCAGCCGTAATCTTAAAGTGACCACACGGGGGAGCCACAGTAACATTACAGCAGATGGACTACAACCTATAAAAGACTACAAAGATGGTGTTCCACTTCCTGCTTTGACTCCTCCCACATCCTGTAAACTCCCTCCACAGGAACTAGAAAAGCCTGCTGCAGCAAACATTTCTCCCATGCCCCTGAGGAAGACGACACGTCGAAACGTTGGGCTTTTAACCTTTTTTCCTTTTTTCTCTTCGCAGAGACTGAGGATTTTATGAATTGTTGGCTTTTAGAATTTTTAACTGAGCTCAGTAAAATTTGTGTTTTTAACTGAATGAATACAAAAAGACAGTTATTCCACATCCTGAAACGGGCTGCTTCAAAGAAGGGGATCCAACGACGGCCTCCGGAGAAAACAGGTCCTCCTGTACGGCGGGCCCCAGATCCTGGACTTATCCCACAGCGGTCCCGATTTCGAGGTTGGTGTGGTTCACTCGATTCTGGTTTAAGCCTCTCTGGAACAGAATCATCCTCTTTTGTAAAAAGTTTTTAACAAACAATTTTCATTCTTTTACTTATTATCAAACACCCTCAGTTAATTTAAATCTTAGCACTTATCAATCCTCTTTTAAGCTCCTTCTTTACCTTTCTAAATCTTATTTCATTAATTATTCTGGATTGTATGGTTATTTTAAATAATCATTCTCCCACTGTTCTTATACTTACCTTCCCTATTTTACCTTCTTTTTTACTTACCTTTTAATTCATTTTACTTACCTTTTATTCCTTTATCGAGAGATGTACTCAACACTGGAGAGACTGGTCAGCAATCACTTTTCAGACCCGGAAGACGCGCAGGTGGATCCACATCATGTTCTTTGGCCAAGAGTGGACCTGAAAGGTTTGGACCCAATAAAATCTAGAATTAGGTCCACGCTATACTTTAAAACAATACAGGTTATCCACCATCAAAATAATATATTTACAGCCATCGAAAACAACACTATTCCACCGGGCATGGAAAAGAAAACGAAACAATTATCAGACTTTATAAAACCAGCAGGCCCCACCCAGAAGGTGAAAGATAAAATCAAAGCAAACACATACCTCTGGATGAGAAACAATTTGGAAATATTACAGGATCACTACCAGGAAGCCCAATCTGAAATCAGCGGGTTAGTTGAAAACAGCCAACCGTATCAACCATCAGCATGGCAAACGGCACTAACCATGGCTAAAAAAAGATTTGGTCGCCGCCTCACCACAAATTCTATAGAGGAAGCACAGATGTACATCCTAGACTGGACTATGTATATGCCTGATCCAGACCTCACACCACCCCTCCACTTTAGAACGGTGGGTTCACAGACGGAGGGCCTAGACGGCACCAACCCTGCTGACAAGAAGAAGACCTCCCCCTCCCCGGCCATCTCCAACCACCGAGAGCAGGACGAGGTACGAGGGAAACGGCAGGAGGGACCCCCCCGGAGTTCCTCCACACCAGCCCCCCCACCAACCCGAGGAACGGAGGAACAACACCCCAGCGGAGCCCAGAGTGCAGTCCAGACTACAACCCACCAGACCCGGGCCCCCGGAACCACCACCAGGATCGCGAGGAGGGAGCCCTACGCCCTACCACAACCTGCATCCCAGCAGCAGTTCCACCAGAGGGCCGAGACTACCTCCCAACGGAGCTCCCACAGAGACCCGATCCCACCAGGAGGAACAGACCACCCACAGTCCTCCTTTAAATGGGGGACCCAGCAACAGCCACGCCTCAACACACCACCACTGACCAGAGCCCCTCTACCAGCGCCACAGACCACCTGGCAGAGACATTGAACCTTTTATTATTTTAAATAAAGACCAAAAACTATTTTATACATCTGCTCTGATTTCAACTTATTTTAATTTTATTTCCATTTTCACTCTACCCTCCTACCCTCATTCTCCCCTCACCTAAACCTATAGGTCAACCCTACCCCCCTACCTTCCTCTTTCCTAAACTTAACCTCCTCCCCTCCATGCCTAAACCTAAGGACCCACCCCCTAAAGCTATACCTCCCTTCCTCTCATACCTTTCTGATCCCTCTCTCACCCCTGTTCTCATCCGATGGTTTTACACCACAATTTTAAGAACTCATGTGTTATTACAAAGTTGTTACAACAATTTTTTAAAAATATCCTTTTAATATTGAAAAACACTGTTCAAAAGTATGACCTGTCGCCCGTGCTTTTCTCCTTTATGTACATGACCTAACCCTGCCAGAGCCAGCTATGCTTACAGTGCACAAAAATACTATATATTAAAAGGAAAAACCGAATTTTATCAACCCTCTTCTATTTTCTCACCCCCCTTCTCCCTCTAAGGTTCTGTCTTTTAGGAGCAGCAAAAGTATTTATTAAAGTCCTTTACCTTTTAAAGTCATTTTATACCTTTTTATATCCTTCTTTAGTTCCTCTTATTTCCTCCTTTATTCTTTTAATTCCTGTTTGTAAGGCTCTGTTTCCTTCCAGAGAGGCAGCCGTAATCTTAAAGTGACCACACGGGGGAGCCACAGTAACATTACAGCAGATGGACTACAACCTATAAAAGACTACAAAGATGGTGTTCCACTTCCTGCTTTGACTCCTCCCACATCCTGTAAACTCCCTCCACAGGAACTAGAAAAGCCTGCTGCAGCAAACATTTCTCCCATGCCCCTGAGGAAGACGACACGTCGAAACGTTGGGCTTTTAACCTTTTTTCCTTTTTTCTCTTCGCAGAGACTGAGGATTTTATGAATTGTTGGCTTTTAGAATTTTTAACTGAGCTCAGTAAAATTTGTGTTTTTAACTGAATGAATACAAAAAGACAGTTATTCCACATCCTGAAACGGGCTGCTTCAAAGAAGGGGATCCAACGACGGCCTCCGGAGAAAACAGGTCCTCCTGTACGGCGGGCCCCAGATCCTGGACTTATCCCACAGCGGTCCCGATTTCGAGGTTGGTGTGGTTCACTCGATTCTGGTTTAAGCCTCTCTGGAACAGAATCATCCTCTTTTGTAAAAAGTTTTTAACAAACAATTTTCATTCTTTTACTTATTATCAAACACCCTCAGTTAATTTAAATCTTAGCACTTATCAATCCTCTTTTAAGCTCCTTCTTTACCTTTCTAAATCTTATTTCATTAATTATTCTGGATTGTATGGTTATTTTAAATAATCATTCTCCCACTGTTCTTATACTTACCTTCCCTATTTTACCTTCTTTTTTACTTACCTTTTAATTCATTTTACTTACCTTTTATTCCTTTATCGAGAGATGTACTCAACACTGGAGAGACTGGTCAGCAATCACTTTTCAGACCCGGAAGACGCGCAGGTGGATCCACATCATGTTCTTTGGCCAAGAGTGGACCTGAAAGGTTTGGACCCAATAAAATCTAGAATTAGGTCCACGCTATACTTTAAAACAATACAGGTTATCCACCATCAAAATAATATATTTACAGCCATCGAAAACAACACTATTCCACCGGGCATGGAAAAGAAAACGAAACAATTATCAGACTTTATAAAACCAGCAGGCCCCACCCAGAAGGTGAAAGATAAAATCAAAGCAAACACATACCTCTGGATGAGAAACAATTTGGAAATATTACAGGATCACTACCAGGAAGCCCAATCTGAAATCAGCGGGTTAGTTGAAAACAGCCAACCGTATCAACCATCAGCATGGCAAACGGCACTAACCATGGCTAAAAAAAGATTTGGTCGCCGCCTCACCACAAATTCTATAGAGGAAGCACAGATGTACATCCTAGACTGGACTATGTATATGCCTGATCCAGACCTCACACCACCCCTCCACTTTAGAACGGTGGGTTCACAGACGGAGGGCCTAGACGGCACCAACCCTGCTGACAAGAAGAAGACCTCCCCCTCCCCGGCCATCTCCAACCACCGAGAGCAGGACGAGGTACGAGGGAAACGGCAGGAGGGACCCCCCCGGAGTTCCTCCACACCAGCCCCCCCACCAACCCGAGGAACGGAGGAACAACACCCCAGCGGAGCCCAGAGTGCAGTCCAGACTACAACCCACCAGACCCGGGCCCCCGGAACCACCACCAGGATCGCGAGGAGGGAGCCCTACGCCCTACCACAACCTGCATCCCAGCAGCAGTTCCACCAGAGGGCCGAGACTACCTCCCAACGGAGCTCCCACAGAGACCCGATCCCACCAGGAGGAACAGACCACCCACAGTCCTCCTTTAAATGGGGGACCCAGCAACAGCCACGCCTCAACACACCACCACTGACCAGAGCCCCTCTACCAGCGCCACAGACCACCTGGCAGAGACATTGAACCTTTTATTATTTTAAATAAAGACCAAAAACTATTTTATACATCTGCTCTGATTTCAACTTATTTTAATTTTATTTCCATTTTCACTCTACCCTCCTACCCTCATTCTCCCCTCACCTAAACCTATAGGTCAACCCTACCCCCCTACCTTCCTCTTTCCTAAACTTAACCTCCTCCCCTCCATGCCTAAACCTAAGGACCCACCCCCTAAAGCTATACCTCCCTTCCTCTCATACCTTTCTGATCCCTCTCTCACCCCTGTTCTCATCCGATGGTTTTACACCACAATTTTAAGAACTCATGTGTTATTACAAAGTTGTTACAACAATTTTTTAAAAATATCCTTTTAATATTGAAAAACACTGTTCAAAAGTATGACCTGTCGCCCGTGCTTTTCTCCTTTATGTACATGACCTAACCCTGCCAGAGCCAGCTATGCTTACAGTGCACAAAAATACTATATATTAAAAGGAAAAACCGAATTTTATCAACCCTCTTCTATTTTCTCACCCCCCTTCTCCCTCTAAGGTTCTGTCTTTTAGGAGCAGCAAAAGTATTTATTAAAGTCCTTTACCTTTTAAAGTCATTTTATACCTTTTTATATCCTTCTTTAGTTCCTCTTATTTCCTCCTTTATTCTTTTAATTCCTGTTTGTAAGGCTCTGTTTCCTTCCAGAGAGGCAGCCGTAATCTTAAAGTGACCACACGGGGGAGCCACAGTAACATTACAGCAGATGGACTACAACCTATAAAAGACTACAAAGATGGTGTTCCACTTCCTGCTTTGACTCCTCCCACATCCTGTAAACTCCCTCCACAGGAACTAGAAAAGCCTGCTGCAGCAAACATTTCTCCCATGCCCCTGAGGAAGACGACACGTCGAAACGTTGGGCTTTTAACCTTTTTTCCTTTTTTCTCTTCGCAGAGACTGAGGATTTTATGAATTGTTGGCTTTTAGAATTTTTAACTGAGCTCAGTAAAATTTGTGTTTTTAACTGAATGAATACAAAAAGACAGTTATTCCACATCCTGAAACGGGCTGCTTCAAAGAAGGGGATCCAACGACGGCCTCCGGAGAAAACAGGTCCTCCTGTACGGCGGGCCCCAGATCCTGGACTTATCCCACAGCGGTCCCGATTTCGAGGTTGGTGTGGTTCACTCGATTCTGGTTTAAGCCTCTCTGGAACAGAATCATCCTCTTTTGTAAAAAGTTTTTAACAAACAATTTTCATTCTTTTACTTATTATCAAACACCCTCAGTTAATTTAAATCTTAGCACTTATCAATCCTCTTTTAAGCTCCTTCTTTACCTTTCTAAATCTTATTTCATTAATTATTCTGGATTGTATGGTTATTTTAAATAATCATTCTCCCACTGTTCTTATACTTACCTTCCCTATTTTACCTTCTTTTTTACTTACCTTTTAATTCATTTTACTTACCTTTTATTCCTTTATCGAGAGATGTACTCAACACTGGAGAGACTGGTCAGCAATCACTTTTCAGACCCGGAAGACGCGCAGGTGGATCCACATCATGTTCTTTGGCCAAGAGTGGACCTGAAAGGTTTGGACCCAATAAAATCTAGAATTAGGTCCACGCTATACTTTAAAACAATACAGGTTATCCACCATCAAAATAATATATTTACAGCCATCGAAAACAACACTATTCCACCGGGCATGGAAAAGAAAACGAAACAATTATCAGACTTTATAAAACCAGCAGGCCCCACCCAGAAGGTGAAAGATAAAATCAAAGCAAACACATACCTCTGGATGAGAAACAATTTGGAAATATTACAGGATCACTACCAGGAAGCCCAATCTGAAATCAGCGGGTTAGTTGAAAACAGCCAACCGTATCAACCATCAGCATGGCAAACGGCACTAACCATGGCTAAAAAAAGATTTGGTCGCCGCCTCACCACAAATTCTATAGAGGAAGCACAGATGTACATCCTAGACTGGACTATGTATATGCCTGATCCAGACCTCACACCACCCCTCCACTTTAGAACGGTGGGTTCACAGACGGAGGGCCTAGACGGCACCAACCCTGCTGACAAGAAGAAGACCTCCCCCTCCCCGGCCATCTCCAACCACCGAGAGCAGGACGAGGTACGAGGGAAACGGCAGGAGGGACCCCCCCGGAGTTCCTCCACACCAGCCCCCCCACCAACCCGAGGAACGGAGGAACAACACCCCAGCGGAGCCCAGAGTGCAGTCCAGACTACAACCCACCAGACCCGGGCCCCCGGAACCACCACCAGGATCGCGAGGAGGGAGCCCTACGCCCTACCACAACCTGCATCCCAGCAGCAGTTCCACCAGAGGGCCGAGACTACCTCCCAACGGAGCTCCCACAGAGACCCGATCCCACCAGGAGGAACAGACCACCCACAGTCCTCCTTTAAATGGGGGACCCAGCAACAGCCACGCCTCAACACACCACCACTGACCAGAGCCCCTCTACCAGCGCCACAGACCACCTGGCAGAGACATTGAACCTTTTATTATTTTAAATAAAGACCAAAAACTATTTTATACATCTGCTCTGATTTCAACTTATTTTAATTTTATTTCCATTTTCACTCTACCCTCCTACCCTCATTCTCCCCTCACCTAAACCTATAGGTCAACCCTACCCCCCTACCTTCCTCTTTCCTAAACTTAACCTCCTCCCCTCCATGCCTAAACCTAAGGACCCACCCCCTAAAGCTATACCTCCCTTCCTCTCATACCTTTCTGATCCCTCTCTCACCCCTGTTCTCATCCGATGGTTTTACACCACAATTTTAAGAACTCATGTGTTATTACAAAGTTGTTACAACAATTTTTTAAAAATATCCTTTTAATATTGAAAAACACTGTTCAAAAGTATGACCTGTCGCCCGTGCTTTTCTCCTTTATGTACATGACCTAACCCTGCCAGAGCCAGCTATGCTTACAGTGCACAAAAATACTATATATTAAAAGGAAAAACCGAATTTTATCAACCCTCTTCTATTTTCTCACCCCCCTTCTCCCTCTAAGGTTCTGTCTTTTAGGAGCAGCAAAAGTATTTATTAAAGTCCTTTACCTTTTAAAGTCATTTTATACCTTTTTATATCCTTCTTTAGTTCCTCTTATTTCCTCCTTTATTCTTTTAATTCCTGTTTGTAAGGCTCTGTTTCCTTCCAGAGAGGCAGCCGTAATCTTAAAGTGACCACACGGGGGAGCCACAGTAACATTACAGCAGATGGACTACAACCTATAAAAGACTACAAAGATGGTGTTCCACTTCCTGCTTTGACTCCTCCCACATCCTGTAAACTCCCTCCACAGGAACTAGAAAAGCCTGCTGCAGCAAACATTTCTCCCATGCCCCTGAGGAAGACGACACGTCGAAACGTTGGGCTTTTAACCTTTTTTCCTTTTTTCTCTTCGCAGAGACTGAGGATTTTATGAATTGTTGGCTTTTAGAATTTTTAACTGAGCTCAGTAAAATTTGTGTTTTTAACTGAATGAATACAAAAAGACAGTTATTCCACATCCTGAAACGGGCTGCTTCAAAGAAGGGGATCCAACGACGGCCTCCGGAGAAAACAGGTCCTCCTGTACGGCGGGCCCCAGATCCTGGACTTATCCCACAGCGGTCCCGATTTCGAGGTTGGTGTGGTTCACTCGATTCTGGTTTAAGCCTCTCTGGAACAGAATCATCCTCTTTTGTAAAAAGTTTTTAACAAACAATTTTCATTCTTTTACTTATTATCAAACACCCTCAGTTAATTTAAATCTTAGCACTTATCAATCCTCTTTTAAGCTCCTTCTTTACCTTTCTAAATCTTATTTCATTAATTATTCTGGATTGTATGGTTATTTTAAATAATCATTCTCCCACTGTTCTTATACTTACCTTCCCTATTTTACCTTCTTTTTTACTTACCTTTTAATTCATTTTACTTACCTTTTATTCCTTTATCGAGAGATGTACTCAACACTGGAGAGACTGGTCAGCAATCACTTTTCAGACCCGGAAGACGCGCAGGTGGATCCACATCATGTTCTTTGGCCAAGAGTGGACCTGAAAGGTTTGGACCCAATAAAATCTAGAATTAGGTCCACGCTATACTTTAAAACAATACAGGTTATCCACCATCAAAATAATATATTTACAGCCATCGAAAACAACACTATTCCACCGGGCATGGAAAAGAAAACGAAACAATTATCAGACTTTATAAAACCAGCAGGCCCCACCCAGAAGGTGAAAGATAAAATCAAAGCAAACACATACCTCTGGATGAGAAACAATTTGGAAATATTACAGGATCACTACCAGGAAGCCCAATCTGAAATCAGCGGGTTAGTTGAAAACAGCCAACCGTATCAACCATCAGCATGGCAAACGGCACTAACCATGGCTAAAAAAAGATTTGGTCGCCGCCTCACCACAAATTCTATAGAGGAAGCACAGATGTACATCCTAGACTGGACTATGTATATGCCTGATCCAGACCTCACACCACCCCTCCACTTTAGAACGGTGGGTTCACAGACGGAGGGCCTAGACGGCACCAACCCTGCTGACAAGAAGAAGACCTCCCCCTCCCCGGCCATCTCCAACCACCGAGAGCAGGACGAGGTACGAGGGAAACGGCAGGAGGGACCCCCCCGGAGTTCCTCCACACCAGCCCCCCCACCAACCCGAGGAACGGAGGAACAACACCCCAGCGGAGCCCAGAGTGCAGTCCAGACTACAACCCACCAGACCCGGGCCCCCGGAACCACCACCAGGATCGCGAGGAGGGAGCCCTACGCCCTACCACAACCTGCATCCCAGCAGCAGTTCCACCAGAGGGCCGAGACTACCTCCCAACGGAGCTCCCACAGAGACCCGATCCCACCAGGAGGAACAGACCACCCACAGTCCTCCTTTAAATGGGGGACCCAGCAACAGCCACGCCTCAACACACCACCACTGACCAGAGCCCCTCTACCAGCGCCACAGACCACCTGGCAGAGACATTGAACCTTTTATTATTTTAAATAAAGACCAAAAACTATTTTATACATCTGCTCTGATTTCAACTTATTTTAATTTTATTTCCATTTTCACTCTACCCTCCTACCCTCATTCTCCCCTCACCTAAACCTATAGGTCAACCCTACCCCCCTACCTTCCTCTTTCCTAAACTTAACCTCCTCCCCTCCATGCCTAAACCTAAGGACCCACCCCCTAAAGCTATACCTCCCTTCCTCTCATACCTTTCTGATCCCTCTCTCACCCCTGTTCTCATCCGATGGTTTTACACCACAATTTTAAGAACTCATGTGTTATTACAAAGTTGTTACAACAATTTTTTAAAAATATCCTTTTAATATTGAAAAACACTGTTCAAAAGTATGACCTGTCGCCCGTGCTTTTCTCCTTTATGTACATGACCTAACCCTGCCAGAGCCAGCTATGCTTACAGTGCACAAAAATACTATATATTAAAAGGAAAAACCGAATTTTATCAACCCTCTTCTATTTTCTCACCCCCCTTCTCCCTCTAAGGTTCTGTCTTTTAGGAGCAGCAAAAGTATTTATTAAAGTCCTTTACCTTTTAAAGTCATTTTATACCTTTTTATATCCTTCTTTAGTTCCTCTTATTTCCTCCTTTATTCTTTTAATTCCTGTTTGTAAGGCTCTGTTTCCTTCCAGAGAGGCAGCCGTAATCTTAAAGTGACCACACGGGGGAGCCACAGTAACATTACAGCAGATGGACTACAACCTATAAAAGACTACAAAGATGGTGTTCCACTTCCTGCTTTGACTCCTCCCACATCCTGTAAACTCCCTCCACAGGAACTAGAAAAGCCTGCTGCAGCAAACATTTCTCCCATGCCCCTGAGGAAGACGACACGTCGAAACGTTGGGCTTTTAACCTTTTTTCCTTTTTTCTCTTCGCAGAGACTGAGGATTTTATGAATTGTTGGCTTTTAGAATTTTTAACTGAGCTCAGTAAAATTTGTGTTTTTAACTGAATGAATACAAAAAGACAGTTATTCCACATCCTGAAACGGGCTGCTTCAAAGAAGGGGATCCAACGACGGCCTCCGGAGAAAACAGGTCCTCCTGTACGGCGGGCCCCAGATCCTGGACTTATCCCACAGCGGTCCCGATTTCGAGGTTGGTGTGGTTCACTCGATTCTGGTTTAAGCCTCTCTGGAACAGAATCATCCTCTTTTGTAAAAAGTTTTTAACAAACAATTTTCATTCTTTTACTTATTATCAAACACCCTCAGTTAATTTAAATCTTAGCACTTATCAATCCTCTTTTAAGCTCCTTCTTTACCTTTCTAAATCTTATTTCATTAATTATTCTGGATTGTATGGTTATTTTAAATAATCATTCTCCCACTGTTCTTATACTTACCTTCCCTATTTTACCTTCTTTTTTACTTACCTTTTAATTCATTTTACTTACCTTTTATTCCTTTATCGAGAGATGTACTCAACACTGGAGAGACTGGTCAGCAATCACTTTTCAGACCCGGAAGACGCGCAGGTGGATCCACATCATGTTCTTTGGCCAAGAGTGGACCTGAAAGGTTTGGACCCAATAAAATCTAGAATTAGGTCCACGCTATACTTTAAAACAATACAGGTTATCCACCATCAAAATAATATATTTACAGCCATCGAAAACAACACTATTCCACCGGGCATGGAAAAGAAAACGAAACAATTATCAGACTTTATAAAACCAGCAGGCCCCACCCAGAAGGTGAAAGATAAAATCAAAGCAAACACATACCTCTGGATGAGAAACAATTTGGAAATATTACAGGATCACTACCAGGAAGCCCAATCTGAAATCAGCGGGTTAGTTGAAAACAGCCAACCGTATCAACCATCAGCATGGCAAACGGCACTAACCATGGCTAAAAAAAGATTTGGTCGCCGCCTCACCACAAATTCTATAGAGGAAGCACAGATGTACATCCTAGACTGGACTATGTATATGCCTGATCCAGACCTCACACCACCCCTCCACTTTAGAACGGTGGGTTCACAGACGGAGGGCCTAGACGGCACCAACCCTGCTGACAAGAAGAAGACCTCCCCCTCCCCGGCCATCTCCAACCACCGAGAGCAGGACGAGGTACGAGGGAAACGGCAGGAGGGACCCCCCCGGAGTTCCTCCACACCAGCCCCCCCACCAACCCGAGGAACGGAGGAACAACACCCCAGCGGAGCCCAGAGTGCAGTCCAGACTACAACCCACCAGACCCGGGCCCCCGGAACCACCACCAGGATCGCGAGGAGGGAGCCCTACGCCCTACCACAACCTGCATCCCAGCAGCAGTTCCACCAGAGGGCCGAGACTACCTCCCAACGGAGCTCCCACAGAGACCCGATCCCACCAGGAGGAACAGACCACCCACAGTCCTCCTTTAAATGGGGGACCCAGCAACAGCCACGCCTCAACACACCACCACTGACCAGAGCCCCTCTACCAGCGCCACAGACCACCTGGCAGAGACATTGAACCTTTTATTATTTTAAATAAAGACCAAAAACTATTTTATACATCTGCTCTGATTTCAACTTATTTTAATTTTATTTCCATTTTCACTCTACCCTCCTACCCTCATTCTCCCCTCACCTAAACCTATAGGTCAACCCTACCCCCCTACCTTCCTCTTTCCTAAACTTAACCTCCTCCCCTCCATGCCTAAACCTAAGGACCCACCCCCTAAAGCTATACCTCCCTTCCTCTCATACCTTTCTGATCCCTCTCTCACCCCTGTTCTCATCCGATGGTTTTACACCACAATTTTAAGAACTCATGTGTTATTACAAAGTTGTTACAACAATTTTTTAAAAATATCCTTTTAATATTGAAAAACACTGTTCAAAAGTATGACCTGTCGCCCGTGCTTTTCTCCTTTATGTACATGACCTAACCCTGCCAGAGCCAGCTATGCTTACAGTGCACAAAAATACTATATATTAAAAGGAAAAACCGAATTTTATCAACCCTCTTCTATTTTCTCACCCCCCTTCTCCCTCTAAGGTTCTGTCTTTTAGGAGCAGCAAAAGTATTTATTAAAGTCCTTTACCTTTTAAAGTCATTTTATACCTTTTTATATCCTTCTTTAGTTCCTCTTATTTCCTCCTTTATTCTTTTAATTCCTGTTTGTAAGGCTCTGTTTCCTTCCAGAGAGG